>NC_053495.1:155756221-155969399 GCF_905171775.1 Rana temporaria | reverse complement strand
AATCAATTTTGAATAGTTTTCGAATTCTTAAGGTTTTTAAATTCGAATACTTTTCGATTTGTTTTGTAAAGATAATAAAATAGAGTAGAAAATAAAGGAATCGAATATAAACAATTTGAATAGAATAGAAAATAAAAGAATAGAATATGATCTAGTAAAACAGAACAAAATAGAATAAAAAACAAGAATAGAATAGATTACTAAACAAATAGAATAGAATAAAAAAGAATGGAATGAAATAGAAATAATATAACCATCTTCTGAGATTCAAAATGTCAAATGGAATAAGTTTGAATTCATAAGAAAAGAATGGAATAGAAAATAATTCAATATAAAAAATAATAGAATTAAGAGAAAAATAAAATGCCAAAATTCAAATACAATCAATTTGAATTTGAATAGAAAAGAATAGACTAGGATGGAATAGAATGAATATAACCATCATCCAATATTAAAATTTCATATCGATTGGAATTTGGAAAATTTGAATAATATTGAATATGAATAAACAAAACAAATTCCTAAAACGAATTAAACAAATTTAACTAAACAAATTTACGTAAATAATGAATCAAAATGAAATGAAACAAAACAAATGTTTGAATTCTGCACATGTCTAGTTGTATTAACCCCCACTGCACTGGAAGATTACAGGGGGAGGGTTGGGGGAGGATGGACAAAGTTTTCTCCCAAAAAGGAATGAGCAAAAGGGACACATCCTACTCACTGTAAGTTAAGCTTATATAATAATAGTGATTCAGCGCTGGAAATATATAAAAATTAAAACTAAATTGCAAGCCAGCACTGCAGATATAATCCAAAAATATCTCAATGTGAATAAATAAATAAATAGTGCAGCGCAAATAAATCTAAAATATATAAATAATCAAAAAACATAATCAAAGTCCATAAAGTGCAAAGTGATAAAGGTGCTCCAAAGGTGCTCAGCTGGATGCTGAGGTGAGAGGCCATCCATTAGCCTTGGTGGAGGATTATCCTGTCCTATGGGTCACAGATCTGATGAAGATTTCTGCACTTTTTTATCACCATTGTATTTTTGGAGCACCTTTATCACTTTGCACTTTATGGACTTTGATTATGTTTTTTGATTATTTATATATTTTAGATTTATTTGCGCTGCACTATTTATTTATTTAAGTTAAGCTTATAGACATAGAAAACAGATACTACCCAAATCACAAACAGGAATGGAATTCCCTCATCTACCATTTTTATTGAAGTATTTTATTATTACTAGTATTATTATTATGTCTAATAATGCACTTTATACTTTCTTTGCAGGAGTGTGTAGGCTGCAAACTTGTTGACATTACCAATAATCCTGCTTTGGTAAGGCTCTTGCCATCTACATATGTTTTTAAATCTCATGTTGATATAATGTATGCAATGCGTTTCCAGCTCATGAGCCACATTCAAATTTATCAAGTGGCAGAAAACCAAATGATTTTGGTCATTCTAATTCAATAAAGAATCATCCAGTCATGCACAAGGTAAAATCTTCAAATGCTTCTCCCCATGATTTGGCCTTTAAATGTGATTGGTTTTTTTTGCCCCACAAGAAAAAACAACCCCTGTAAACCAGTTCAATAAGCAATGAAGATGCAGTGCAGTAATGAAGTGCAATAATTATGCAAACCAATCACATTTTTGCTCTCATTGAATGACAGCATTCAGAGCAAACAAATGTAACTACTGGGCAACACGTTTGATAAATGACAAATTAAATAACTTTGCATTATCTCCATGGATAGACATAAATATTTAAACACAATGCTACATATATGTATGTGTAACTATCAATCTATATATAGAATGTTCCATGATATCTGTTCTGCAACACCTCGGGTGATTTATTTCAATATTTACAAAATGCACAAAAGTCATATGTGATAAATCCATGCAATCTCTTGAACCGTCACGGTCTTTGCTCAGGTAAAGTATCTATAAAACAGAAACAGATCATTTCCTTTTTAAATGTTAATTGCAACTGGAAACATGTACCGCAATTATCGGGGTAAAGCGTGCACCGCTGTATAGCGCGCTCCCCAAACCTAGAAGGGAATTCTAAGGAAAAAAAGAAATACTTACAGTTTGAATGCCCCTTGTCGGTGTCTTGCCCGGCGTCCATCGGCGGCCTTGTCCGGTCCGGCGTCCTTCTGCGGCCTTGGTGGTGTCCTCCCCACTTCTCTCGCGCTGTCTCTGAGCGCCGCCGCCGACATTTACCGAGCGCAGTACACTCGGGTACACTCGGCCACACTCGGATCCTCTCGCATAAAGGCTAGGAGGCAGGACAGGGCGTGACCGCGAGCGGAGCCGAGCCTAGCCGAGTGTACCCGAGTGTACTGCGCTCGGTATATGTCGGCGGCGATGCTCAGACAGCGCGGATGGGCATATAACGCGCACCCACGATTTCCCCCTGATTTTAAGGGGAAAAAAGTGCGCGTTATACGCTGATAAATACGGTAACATCTGTGCACACGTCCCACCACTATGTATCAAAGAACCGCTCTCACAGAGCAACAATAATTAAATGTTTGATGGGTGATAAGAAGGAAATATCTTGCCTCCTCACCACCTGTTTTAACCTCCTAAATGCCACACCACTGTTCTCCGATCATGTGCATTGCACATGGTTGTGGGGTGATTGTAGACTGGCTCCATTCACTTGAATGCATCACATTCAGAAGGCAGTAGTGCCCATCAAATATGACAGTGGGTATAATTCCTGCCGTGTCCGTGAGGCAAAGCATTGCAGCTGTGGAATGTATAAATCTTCAGTTGCTGTCTTTTTCGGTAAAGGGGAAGCAGTTGGGGGCAGTAAGGCTGTGTTTTTTACTGTCCCCCAACTACCAGTGCGTATGAGCCCAAAAACATGACATACATGTAATATGTACAATAAATTGGAAAAAAATATCTTGCTATTTATTCTCTATTCTCCATTCAAGGTACAATCTATAAAAAAATATATAAAAATATAAAAACAAATGCTGATAAAACTCACAAGAAAAGGAATAAATCCAAGTTGGCATTTAACCCTGTGTGTTGTTTAGTGTCCAGTTTGGCTATCCATGTAACCTCTCTGCACTCTAGGAACATGATCAATGATTAGAAATCTAAGCTGGGAGATGGAATGTCAGGAGATGGAACAGGGAGCTCTGGCTGATCTGCCCCTTGAGGATTTATGTTGTGATAATCTATATTTCATCCTGTGTCATCTCCCCATTATAGTACAAACCCCAGGGGCATTTTACTGCATAAACTACAAAAGAGCTCTGAAATGTGTTGTACTCTTTGATGTTGTTTTTTGCCCGTGTATGGGTGTGAAAAAGATGAACCGTCAATCATGTTAGAACAATGTGCACAGGACAAACATGGAAAAGATCCACATTGTTTAGGTCCTAAAAAGGTCAAAGCCTGTAGTTTAGGGAGAAACAGATCCGCCCCCCTAACTATACTGTCCATAAGGACTTGTCTTTTCTATATGATTTTTCATTCATTCTCTGTGAGAGCCGATCTTTCATACAAAGTAGTGGAGAGATGTGTGCAGTTGTGCACAGGTGTTACATGTTTCCAGTTGCAATTAACATATAAGATGGAGATGATCTGTTTCAGTTTTATATATACTCAACCTGAGGAAGGACTGTGAGCGACTCACAACTGTTACACACATTACATGTATTTATCACAGTGATTTTTTGCCAGGATTTTACCACAATTTGTGCTGCGATTTTGATGCAACGTGAAGCAATGCCTGTATATTCTTGAGGTCTATGGACCTCAAGTCACATGAAAGTTGCTGCGACTTGAAGTCGTACAGATATTAATGGTACTCATTGGAAATCATGGGGTATGACTTGTCATGCGATTTTCCAATCCCAAGTCGAATGACAAGTCGCATTAGTGGAAATCGAGCCTTAATCACCTGGGGTGATGCAGAACAAGTATCATAAAATATCTCCTACATATGGGAGCAGATGGTATACCTCATTTAATGTGTGCACCCATCAGGACTGGATAGGAGGGGAGAGATCCCAGCACTACATATACAGTATATATAAATATTCTATACTTATATATGATACAAACTATTCCATTCTCACATACATGTACAGTATATTAGAAGGTACAAGCTTTTATAAACAGTAAATGTCCACATAAAAATATAAAGACATAACAAGTGTGTCCATGATCATCAAACATCAAAGCTCTTAATGCTGAAAATCTATCTCCATGTTTTGGGACCTCTTACTATGAATATTGTAGATGTGGTCACTTTCTATTCTCATAATGTAAAAGTAATGCATTCAATAATTTAAAAAGCCCCCCCAAAAAATGCCAACACTCGAAACATAAATGAGCACCAACCACACACACAATTACAATGCCCAAAATGTTTTTATGTATTTTTTTTAAATATAGGCTAATTTTTCAGATAGTTTAACTTGTTTGTCATTTGTAATCTGTAAAGCTACATCTTATCTGTATTAAGTGAGATATTTGACACACATTCACAATCCTGTTGTATTTTGTTTTTAGACTAAATTATTAACTGGGGTTGGAGATGCTGCAGGCGATGCCACTGAGGGCGTGAGAGAGCTTCTGGTAAGTTTGTTTGTTCACTCGCTTCATTTCTGTTTCTTCATATCCGCTGGTCAGAGAGATACTGAGGCTGATTTAAAGTGATTGTAAAGTTTTTTTAAATAACAAACATGTCTATGCTTACGTCCTCTGTGCAGTGATTTTGCACAGAGTGGCTATGATCCTCCTCTTCTGGGGTCCTCCATGGTGTTCTTGGTTCCTCCTCTTCTGGAGTGCTAATAAGTCCTGCTGCTGCATCCATTGACACAGACATCAGGACTCAGCCCCACCCGCTGTCTCCCGTGTCACTGGATTTTATTGACAGCAGCAGGAGACAATGGCTCCTGCTGCTATCTATCTATCCAATAAGGATCTGAGACAGCGACTGAAGCTCCTGTGCTTGTCCCCAATGCTTGCTCAGGTAAGTAAAAGGGGTGCTCTGGGGGGCCGCTGCAGCACAAAAGGTTTTTCGCCTTAATGCATAGAATGCATTAAAGCGGATGTGTGCTGAAAAAAATATTAAAAGCCAGCAGCTACAAATACTGCAGCTGCTGACTTTTAATATTAGGACCATAGGCGTGCGCACAGGGTGTGCCGGGTGTGCCCAGGCACACCCTAATCATCCTGTGCAGCATAGATTCCCCCTACTACCCTGGCTTCCCCTCCTTCCCTCTGCAGCACGGCCGACTTCCCTCCTCTCCTGCCAGCTGTTGCTGGGGAGATGTTTTAGGATGAGTGAGGGAAGGGGCCGGTAAATATGTATTTACCAGCCCCTTCCCTTTCTGAATGAACATCATGAGTGATCGGTGGTGTGTATTTGAGCTTTGGGGTGCACACCCTAATGCAATAGGCTGCACACACCTATGATTAGGACACTTACCTGTCCTGGAGTCCAGCGCTGTCCGCAGCAGAGGACGAGCGATGGCTCATCACTCTGCTGCCCCCCGCCATCCTCGGTGAGGGAACCAGGAAGTGAAGCGCTCCAGCTTCACTGCCCGGTTCCCTACGGTGTATGCACGAGTCGCGCTACGCCTGCCGATTGGCTCCTGCTTTGTACTGGGAGCCAAGTGTTCCCAGAACACAACGGGGGGACGGGGGACAGGAGGTGACGTCATGCCTGCAGTCTGCCCGAGACTGTGTGGCCGGAAGTGGGTGCAAATACCTGTTTTTAGACAGGTATCTGCACCCCCTCCCCCACCGGAGGGGGGAGGGTTTCCGATCAGCGGGAGTTCCACTTTAGGGTGGAGCTCCACTTTAAGGTAAAAACCTGTAAGGGCAGTGGCGGAACTACCAGAGTTGCAGAACTTGCACTTGCGACATTCTGCCACTGTGGGGAGCCCTAAGACTGCAGAAAGATTTCACACAGGTGACCTGACATCAGTTAAGCAGCAATTTTGATTATCCATTCATATCCCTGGTGGGATGAAGACACGGAGAGCACCGCAAAGGTTGGCATCTGCAGATCTCACCCCTCTTGTGTGTTGGTTCCCTGTCTAGCAGCACACACAGGGAGCTCATCCTGCCCTGGAGGCCCACATTGTGTGTGGGTTTCCCATTCCATCAGTAGAATCAGCTGTATCAGGTTACAGCTCATTACAAGGCAACAAGTCCCCGGGAGGGGAGGAAGATTGGGTGAGTCTTCTTGTCATTGTTTACAGAATAATTGCAGTCCAGCCATCTATCCAGCTTAGAGCATTTACAGTAAGCCGTTCAGTTACCCTGTTTCCCTGAAAATAAGACCTACCCCAAAAATAAGACCTAGCGTTATTTTCTAGGAGTGCTGCAATATAAGCCCTACACCAAAAATAAGTCCTAGTTTAAAATGCTTGTAAAATCCTACAATCCGCTCTATTACAGTGGTATATAACAGGCCTCAAAATTTCCCCTCGCCTATTCGCATTTTGCGAGTGCAAAATCGTTTCTGGCGAGGAGCTGGGAGTGGGGGGGGGAGCGCGGGTACCGCCGGCATGCGGGGATTGATCGGGAGCCGTTTTCCCATCAAACACCCTGGGGAAGAGAAAAGCCGCAGGATTACATAGCTGATAACCCGCTGTTACAGTTTTCTTTACATTGCAGCTCCCTCCGCTACACTCGCGGTTACACACAGCCCCGCCTCCTGACCCCGTGCCTGTATCATATAGACAGAACACGTCCCAGCATTGGACTGGCATTCTGTCAATCTGATACAGGCATGTAGTCAGGAGGCGGGGCTGTGTAACCACGCGTGGAGCGGAGGGAGCTGCAATGTAAAGTAAGCTGTAACAGCGGGTTATCAGCTATGTAATCCGGTGGCTTTTCTCTTCCCTCTTGATCGATGGGAGAACGGCTCCCAATCAATCCCTGCATGCCGGCGGTACCCGCGCTCCCCCCCACTCCCAGCTCCTCTTCCCCTGGGGCTACATTCGTAGGCACAATGAGTAAAAGCTGAAATGGTGGGCACAGTTTGTAAAGGCTGTAATGGTGGGCACAGTTTGTAAAGGCTGCAATGGTGGGCACAGTTTGTAAAGGCTGCAATGGTGGGCACAGTGAGTAAAAGCTGAAATGGTGGGCACAGTTTGTAAAGGCTGCAATGGTGGGCACAGTTTGTAAAGGCTGCAATGGTGGGCACAGTGGGCAGAGGCTGCAATGGTGGGCACAGTGGACAGAGGCTGATAAAGGGCACCGCGATGGAAGCAAATGGCCCTGGGATGGCTTCCTGCCCAAGCCATTTTTCAGCTTTCAGCGCTGTCGCACTTTGAATGACGATTGCACGGTCATGCTACATTGTACCCAAATGATATTTTTATAATTTTCTTCACACAATAGAGCTTTCTATTGGTGGTAATTAATCAGTGCTGGGTTTTTATTTTTTACAAAAAAATAATAATTTGAACAAAAAAAAATCAGTAAATTTTGAAATTAAGTAATTTTTCTCCTTCACTGATTTGTGCTGATGAGGTGGCACTAATAAGCTAAACTGGTGGGCACTGATGAGGAGGCACTAATATGCTGCACTTATAGGTGGCACTGATATGTGGCACTGTTTGGTGGCACTGATAGGCAGCACTGGTGGGCACCGATAGGTGATACTGATGGGCATTGATGGGTGGCACTGATTGGCAACACTGATGGGCATTGATAGACAGCAGTGATGAGCATTGATGGGCAGCACTGATAGGCAGGACTGAAAGCCAGCACAGACTGGCATCACTAATGGACACTGATTGGTGGCAATTGTGGTCAGTGGTGGGCACTGATTGCTGGCACTGATCTGTGGCATTGGTGGCACTATTGTAATCAGAGCACTGATGATCAGTGTCCTGATTACATGTGTAGATGTCTCCTGTGAGGAGATGCCACTGATCGGCTCTCCTGGCCACACAATCTGTCAGTGTGAGGAGAGAAGCGCTGATTACCGGCATCTCTGCATTTACCTGTGACCGGCTGTGATTGGACACAGCCGATCACATGGTTAAAGAGCCGCGGATGCCACTCATTACAGAGATCAGGGTTGCACCGTGTCCTAGCAACAGGGTGTGGCTGTGATTGCCGCGATGTGTGCCCCCCACGCTGTATTTATTGGCATATACGGTAACACTCACTTTTTTACCCTGAAAATAGAGGGTAAACTGTGTCTGCGTGTTATACGCAGGGGGCCGTGGAAGGTTTTTTTCCTGAAACTTCCCTCTTAAAGTTAGGGTGCGTGTTATACGCCGATAAATACACAACAGAGACATCAGTTCTTCGGTTGACTTAAGCCTAGTGCCCCCTATCAGTTTTTTGACAGGGAACACAATGGTCAAGAGTACTAATCAGATGCCAATCTGCAGACCTTTTTCGTTCATGTACCTTTGACAGAAGCCGGACGTTTGCCTTGGCTTCTATTGAACCAGCTGATGTACACACAGGCTGAATGTCGGATGTTTTCTGTGTGTACGGGCCTTATGGGAGTAAAATTACAAAACCCCAAAAAGTACAAAAAAAGGGCAAAACCCCCAAAAGAATGGATCATATGTTTATAAATGACATCATCTCAACACATTTAGTGTCATATTTTATAAAGTAATGAAGTTGGCATTCACTGGTGGTGAATAGTTTACTGCATAATATCACTTTCCAAAGGCAGCTTGCTCACCGGACCTGCAATGAAGCAACGAGTGGAGTAATGAATTTATCAATAGGTCAGGATCTTTAGAGTGCCTAGACATGCAGTTCATTTGAAATTCGGATGAATTTTGTTTTTTCAGAAACTCAGATGTAGTCGAATTTCAAGATTACAATAGTATCAAATTAACCACCTCAATACAGGGCTTTTATACCACCTCAATACCGGGCCTATTCTGGCACTTCTCTCCTACATGTACATATCATGCTAGAAAATTACTCAGAACCCCCAAACATTATATATGTTTTTTTAAGCAGATACCCTAGGGAATAAAATGGCGGTCATTGCAACTTTTTTTCTTGCACGGTATTTGCGCAATCATTTTTCAAATGCCTTTTTTTTAAAAAAAATTGTTTCATGAATTAAAAAATAACAAAACAGTAAAGTTAGCCCAATTTTTTTGTAAAATATGAAAGAAGATACCTCATATGTCACGCTTTAAAATTGCGCACACTGAATGGAATGGCACCAAACTTCGGTACTATCTCCATAGGTGACGCTTTGAACATTTTTACAGGTAACCAGTTTAGAGTTACAGAGGAGGTCTAATGCTAGAATTGTTGCACACGCTCTAACGCATGTGGCGATACCTCACATATGTGGTTTGAATGGCATTTACATATGTGGGCGGGACTTACATGTGCGTTCGCTTTTGAGCGTGAGCTACCAGGCACAGGGGTGTTTTAATTTTTTTTTTACTTAATTTTTTCATTTTTACACTTTTTTTGACATTTACATTTTTTGGATCACTTTTATTCCTATTAGAAATGTAAACATCCCTTGTAATAACAATGGTATGTGACAGGTCCTCTTTATGGAGAGATGAGGGGTCAATAAGACCCCCATCGCTCCTCCAGGCTGGAAAGCATGAGATTGGGAAAAATAAATCACTGATCTCATGCTTACTAGCCGCAATTTACGGCTTTGTTTACTTCCAGGAACCCAGGCATGACGTCACAACATCACGCCCAGGCCTCCGACGGTCAAAGACCATCTGGTCACCGTAAATCTCTATGATCCCCATGCGACGCTGGCCGATTTGGATGAAATTTGATTTTTGAATCAATTCGAATAGTTTTCTTATAGTTTCAAATTCAAATGTGAAGTTTCAAAAGTTTTTAAATTCAAATAGTTTTCCAATTTCTCTAAAGAGAATAAAATAGAATAGACATTAAAGGAATATAATAGAAAACAAAATACAATCGAAAAGAATATAACTGAAAATAAAATAATTTAATATAATGAAGTAAAACAGAACAAAATAGAAAATAAAAAACAGAATAGAAACAAATAGAATAGAATAAAAAAAATACAAAATAAAATAGGAAGAATATAACCATCTTCTGAAATTTGTATTTCAAATAGAATACATTTGAATTCAAATACATAAGAAAATACACGAATAATAGAATAGAAAGAATTTTACCATTTCAAAAAATTCTAATAGAATCAATTTGGATTTGGATAGACTAGAAAAAGATTCGAAAAGGAAAATGGTTATATTCCATTCTATGATTTTATTTCTACAATATATTATTTTGTTATTTTCTATTCTAATCTATTCCTTTCTATTCTATTCAAATTTGAATTGATTCTATTTGCATTTTGGGAAATGGTTATATTCTTTCTATTCTATTCCAGTTTCAGAAGATGTTATATTCTTTCTATTTTATTCTATTCTATTCTTTTCTATTCTATTTTGTTCTGTTTTACTCTATTATATTTTATTTTTGTTATGTTCTTTTCTATTACATTTTTTCTATTCTATTCCTTTATTTTCTTTTCAATTTTATTCTGTTTGGAAATTCGTAAACTATTTGAATTCAAAAACTATTTCGCTGATGTGAAAACGATTCATATCGATTTTAATTTGAATTCCAAAAATTCTAATTGAATCAAATACGAAAAAGTGAAACAAATTCCACAAATGAATTAAATGAATCAAACAAATTTAACTAACCAAATATGTAAATAACTAAATCGAAACAAAATAAAACAAAACACATTTTTTCGTTCTGCACATGTCTAAGAGTGTCACGGTCCTATGAATAGGAGAAGGTGAACAGGTGATTTTAACCACTTAAGACCCGGACCAAAATGCAGGTAAAGGACCAGGCCCCTTTTTGCGATTCGGCACTGCGTCGCTTTAACTGACAATTGCGCGGTCGTGCGACGTGGCTCCCAAACAAAATTGGTGTCCTTTTTTTCCCACAAATAGAGCTTTCTTTTGGTGGTATTTCATCACCTCTGCAGTTTTTATTTTTTGCGCTATAAACAAAAATAGAGCGACAATTTTGAAAAAAAAATTATATTTTTACTTTTTGCTATGATAAATATCCCCCAAAAATATATAAAAAAAAACTTTTCTCCTCAGTTTAGGCCGATACGTATTCGTCTACCAATTTTTGGTAAAAAAAAATAATTGGTTTGCGCAAAAATTATAGCGTTTACAAAATAGGGGATCATTTTTTTGCATTTTTATAAAATTATTATTTTTTTACTACTAATGGTGGCCATCAGCGATTTTTTTTGTGACTGCGACAATTTTGACACATTTTTGGGACCATTGTCATGTTCGCAGCAAAAAATGCTATAAAAATGCATTGTTTACTGTGAAAATTACAATTTCAGTTTGGGAGTTAACCACTAGGGGCGCTGAAGGGGTTAAGTGTGACCTCATATGTGTTTCTAACTGTAGGGGGGAGGGGCTGGATGTGTGATGTCATTGATCGCCTTTCCCTATATCAGGGAACAGACGATCAATGACAGCGCCACTGTGAAGAACTGTTCTTCGGGTCTGGGGACCCACGGCTGGGCATTTAACAATTACGTACAGGTACGTGATTGTGCCCAGCCGTGCCATTCTGCCGACGTATATCGGCGTTAGGCAGTCCTTAACCAGTTCCCGACCCCCGCATGTACATATACGTCCACAATATGGCACGTAGAGGCACATGGGCGTACTTGTACGTCCTTGCCTATTAGCGGGTGGGGGGTCCGATCGGGACCCCCCCCCCCCGCTACATGCGGAGGTCGGGTCCGCTCGGGGAGCGATCCGGGACCACGGCGCGGCTATTTGTTTATAGCCGCTCCATCGCGATCGCTCCCCGGAGCCGAAGAACGGGGAGAGCCGTATGTAAACACGGCTTCCCCGTGCTTCACTATGGCGGCGCATCGATCGCGTCATTCCCTTTATAGGGAAGACACGATCGATGACGTCATTCCTACAGCCACACCCCCCTACAGTTGTAAACACATACTAGGTGCACCCTAACTCCTACAGCGCCACCTGTGGTTAACTCCCAAACTGCAACTGTCATTTTCACAATAAAGAATGCAATTTAAATGCATTTTTTGCTGTGAAAATGGTCCCAAAAATGTGTCAAAATTGTCCGAAGTGTCCGCCATAATGTCGCAGTCACGAAAAAAATTGCTGATCGCCGCCATTAGTAGTAAAAAAAAAAAAATTTATAAAAATGCAATAAAACTATCCCCTATTTTGTAAACGCTATAAATTTTGCGCAAACCAATCGATAAACGCTTATTGCGATTTTTTTTACTAAAAATAGGTAGAAGAATACGTATCGGCCTAAACTGAGGAAAAAAAATGTTTTTATATATGTTTTTGGGGGATATTTATTACAGCAAAAAGTAAAAAATATTGCATTTTTTCAAAATTGTCGCTCTATTTTTGTTTATAGCGCAAAAACTAAAAACCGCAGATGTGATCAAATACCACCAAAAGAAAGCTCTATTTGTGGGGGGAAAAAGGACGCCAATTTTGTTTGGGAGCCACGTCGCACGACCGCGCAATTGTCTGTTAAAGCGACGCAGTCCCGAACTTTAAAAACACCTTGGGTCTTTAGGCTGCATATTGGTCCGGGGCTTAACTGGTTAAGTGGTTAAAGAAAGATTTCTGGTAAAAAAAAATTCTACTGGAATAAAAGCTAATCATTTATTTACTAAAGGAATAAAGATTAGTCACTTAGCTTAGTGAATAAGGTGAAGTTGTTTTCTCTTTAATAATCCAATCACATGCAAGCAAAAACCCTGTTTGTTTATTTCCATTGCACATGATTGGGCATCCAAAATGAACAATCCTTCATCTAGTTTACTAAGGCTAACCATACATGGCTTGATGTGTCTCATTCAGCCCCACAGACTGAAATAGAGAAATCAATCTATTGCTCCAGGGAATCTCCATTGCTGGCTATTGTATTCAGCAGTCATGTGGCTGCCTGAATACCCAAGCAGTGAGGCCCCGTACACACGTCCGAGGAACTCGACGGGCAAAACTCATCGTTTTGCTCGTCGAGTTCTGTGTGAAGCCGCCGAGGATCTCGGCGAGCCAACTTTCCTCATTGAACAACGAGGAAATAGAGAACATGTTCTCTATTTGGCTCGACGAGGAACTCGTCGGCTTCCTCGGCCGAAAGTGTACACACGCCGGGTTTCTCGGCAGAATTCAGCTCCGATCGAGTTTCTGGCTGAATTCTGCCGAGAAACTCGGTCGTGTGTACGGGGCCTCATGGCATCTAATAGGATGCAGACACTGCCGGGCTGATACTTTTCTACTTGACTAAATTTTACATTGACTTTTTTAGCTGGGTTGCAAGGCCACATATGGCTTGAATTTTGTTCAATTCAGCAGGAATAATATGAAATTCATCTACTGAGCAGGGGGGAGGGGCAGGAGCACTATTGGGGGACCCAAGAAGAGGAGGATTGGGGGTGTTCTGTGCAAAACCACTACACAGAGCAGGTAAGTATAACATGTTTGTTATTTTAATCTAAAAAATGTAACCTTTATAACCACTTTAAGCTAAGTCAGCATTTCATTTTCTATGTAAACAGTCTCTATTCCATTAGTAAAAGAAAACCCCCAGGTCCCCTTGTCTTCCAATATAAAGAGAACCTGTCTGAAGAAAGTAACATGACAAATCTGAGACTGATGAGAAAGAGCCACGTAGCTGATATATTCTTGGAAAGGGGGACAAATCGATGATTGGGGTACAAAGCCAACGGTAATATTATTGTCCCCAGGAAGGAATAAGTCTTAAGTCTCATTCACATGACACTCAGGCCCCGTACACACGACCAGTTTCCTCGGCAGAATTCAGCTTCCGACCGAGTTTCTGGCTGAATTCTGCCGAGGAAACTGGTCGTGTGTACACTTTCGGCCGAGGAAGCCGACGAGGAGCTCGGCGAGGAAATAGAGAACATGTTCTCTATTTCCTCGTTGTTCTATGGGAGCTCTCGTCCCGCCGAGCTCCTCGGCGGCTTCAGGGCTGAACTGGCCGAGGAACTCGATGTGTTTGGCACGTCGAGTTCCTCGGCCGTGTGTACGAGGCTTTAGACCAGCAGTCTGTGATTGGGCCGTGTGTTGATGCAGCTTGAGCCACCAAGTGGTGTGTGCAGACAGCCCATTGAAGCCTATGAGGACGGGGTACAGGCCTTACTATAATGTGTGTATAGAAATTATACTAATCATCTTTTTTTGTCTTGTGTTTTTTAGGATTCACTGAAACTATCTGAACCCGTGTTTAAGGCTGTTTGTGCAGTGGTAAGGTCAAAACTGTATATTGACAACATTTTTATTTTGTTTACTATAATGAATATCCTAATATTTACCAATGTATTGCTGAGTAAATTGATTTTTATTAGGCAAGTTACAAGGATTTTTTTTTATAAAATGTAGTACATTACCGTACTGAAATATGTGTGACTATAACAAAAATGGGACCATCACAACTTTTTGAAGAAGAAATCAGCCACATTGCTCATGTAAAACATATATCATTTATTAAATACAACAATATGAGGAAGCAATATGTTTTCTCATATTGTATTACATAAATGGTGTTTTACCTATGCATGTCTCTGTTCACTGCATTATATGAAGATTTACATGATTTCTTTATGTATAAACTTTAATTATCCATATATACTAATTAGAAATAATATTCTCCAATAGGGAGGGAAACTTTTAGCATCAGAATGCCTGAGGAATGCCCTTGCGGTATGTATATATAATATCATCTGTAAATTAGAAATGGCAGAAATAATAGATTGTATAATGTCGCTTAGAATTATTAATTGCTACAGAACCAGAATCTGAACTTTTACATACCATTTGGAGATTTGTCTAATACCAAACACAGCCTAAGATTTTTACTGAAGAGACTTTTACAGATTTATCACAGAGGATAATGAACATTATAATACATCTTCATGATATTTTAATCAAGATGAACCCCATGAAGACATAACAAACATTATTTGATCCAGGTATTCAGTCAATAAAATTCATAAATGTTTTTTGACAGACAGAGCTGCAGAATAGTAGAAACTTATGCCGCGTACACACGGTTGTTTTTTGTGATAAAAAAAAACGACATTTTTGAAAACGTCATTTAAAATGACCGTGTGTGGGGAAAACGTTGTTTTATGTCTTCTGAAAAACAACAAAAAAAAAAAAATTCGAACATGCTTAAATTTTTTGTGTCGTTTTTCAAAACGTCGTTTTTTGTGTCATTTAAAATGATAGTGTGTGGGCAAAATGACGTTTAAAACAACGTTTTTAAACCCGCTCATGCTCAGAAGCAAGTTACTGTATGAAGCGAGCTTGAATGGAACAGAGTGCCGTCGTACGTGCTGAACGTAACCGCGCTTTTCTAGAGCATTTTGAAAAAACGATGGTGTGTATGCTGCGTCGTTTTTTAAAATGAAGTTTCAAAAACGTCGTTTTTTTTCATCACATAAAACGTCGTTTTTTTTCTATCACAAAAAACGACCGTCTGTACGCGGCATTAGTGACCAACAGAAGAGAAAAGTCAGGACTGCTAAGGTTGCTTCATGAACACAATGACAAATCTCTTAGCAGGTGAAAAAGTATATAGAATTATCTGGAGCTTAGCTCTAAATCATGTCATAAAGTATTCAGAGAAATATACGAAGGTATAAACAGTTTTGCTATTGTTTGTGATTTGTCAATAAATGTTTGTCATGTGGATATGAGTTGTTGTGTGAACTTTTGTATTTCATTTCAGAATAATGCTGCGGGTGCAGTAACGGGTCTGAAAAACCTTTATTGTCAGGTAATATTAAAAACTATGTGAAAATGCTATTTTTTTTTTTTTAATTCTAAACTCAGTAATAATATAACCCTTTCAGCATAACTCATGGACTAATTTTCTTGCAGTAATCATTCAATCCCATTTTGTTCCCAAATTCTTTGTGTGTCTCTAAAACTCCATTTGCATTTTATATATAAAAAATAAAGAAAAAATGAAATTCAATAGCCGAGGGAGTTGTTGTCAAACTGGCTGACAACATCCACTGCATATGTAAAGTCCTGCAATATCAGCATATACATATTTCCAATGAAATCCTCAGAGAATTAGGGATTCTGACTGTTAAACGCTAATTCATAAAGTACAGCGCTGCTATAAATAACAAAAAAAAAATCAAATTCATATAAATGCAATAACATAAAACTGTCCCACGTGATGATTTTTTTTGGTGTCAACCAAATTGAATAAATATCACTAAATAACTAGTGTATGCAGAACATTAAAATCTATAAAATACAACAGATCAGTCCAACTGTGGTGCACAAGTAAAAGTGCTCTCATGCTATAAATGTGTATCGCCCTCTGTGCTCACACTACACTCACCTCTAGTTTTGACATATAACATTTATTTTATAGGTATTATTGTCCATCTACCTCTTTAACGGGTCTCAACACCACTGGTCTCCTTCCAGAATCCTCCTTTCCCTCTTTCCCTTTACATAGATAGAAGCCACAGTATCCACCAGACAAGGATGTGTCAGACTTAGCTCCAAATAAATACATAGAGATCTCAGAGCTTTGACACGGGTGCTTAAAGGCATGTGTTGATGTCTGCATTTCAGGAAGAACCGGTTAGGGTCAGCTTTAACATTGATTTGCTTTGTAAATCCAGCAAACAAAATAGAAATCTTATAATCAGTATTTGAATGTCATTAGCACTGTGTTGGATAAAATATAAATTTGCATTCATTATTTTCTGTTTTATAGTTAAATAAAGATGGTGCAACTGATGCTGCTGCTAATGTAGAAGAATTAGTGGTAAGAACCTTTTGTAATGTAAATGCAAAATATTGTAAGGAATGGAAACCAATTACCAATCATTTCTTAACTAATGGGAATAAGTTGAAATCTGATTGCTAGGTGTAGATTTTGTATATAAAAGTTGCTCTACTTGAAATGTCTCCTTTAATAAGCCCACAGGGCTTGGCAACTATATACTGTTCACATTTATTCAATTCCAAACCTACCATGGTAAATGACAACTGGAGAATAAAAGTTTTAATTCTGAACATCTGCTATAATATATTCCAAAAAGACTTAAACATGATTTGATATAAGGTAACAACCAATCATAAAGCACCCTGTCTGTCCTGACATCAGTAAAATTACAATTGGCTGCTATGTGTCCCTTCATGTTGCTAAAATATTTCATTGAGTAAAATCAATGGGGATTGGTGAGATGAACACTGTAGACAGAGAAAATGCCATATTTTTAGTGGGCAATATGGAGAGGAAGGATAATTCTCAGCATTGCAGTGTAATTTTGAAATGCAACTAAAAGTGTACTAAGCAATGTTTATCAAACTTCTGAACAATGTATATTTATTGATGCAATGGACAGATTGGGGTTGATTTACTAAAGATTAATAGACTTTGCAAGTGTAGTTGTTCCAGAGCTTAGAAAATAAGGTACACTTTGCAAAGAGTACCCAATCACATGCAAGGAAAAAAAAAAAAAGCATTTTTTGCTTTCACATGATTGGATGGTGTAAGTCAGCAGAGTTCCAGCTTATTTACTAAGCTCTGAAGCAACTGCACTTGCAGAATGCAACTGTACTTTGCAACGTGCACCGTCTCTTTGCCTTTAGAAAATCAACCCCAGAGTCTCTGCAGGTGGAACAGATCACTGATCAGTAAGAGCCCCAACTGCTGTCACTTCTCAAACATCAGTCCCCAAACCCATTTGGCAGATACCATGTGACCAATGTCATGAGTAGGGATGAGCCGAACACCCCCCAGTTTGGTTCTATAAAGTCTATGCGACATGAACATGAAAAATTGTGCTAATTTTAAAGGCTTATATGCAAGTTATTGCCATAAAAAGTGTATGGGGACCCGGGTACTGCCCCTGGGGACATGTATCAATGCAAAGTTTTTAAAATGACAGTTTATTCAGGAGCAGTGATTTTAATAATTTGAAACAATAAAAATGAAATATACATTTACATATTGGGCCTGGGGGTTCCATAGACCCCTTTCACACTGAGGAGTTTTTCAGGCGGTACAGCGCTAAAAATAGCGTTGCTCTACCGCCTGAAAAACTCCAGCTCAGCCTTCTCAATGTGAAAGCCAGAGGGCTTTCACACTGGGGCGATGCGCTGGCGGGAGAGAAAAAAATCTCCTGCCAGCAGCATCTTTGGAGCGGTGAGAGGAGCGGCGTGTATACCGCTCCTTCACCGCTCCTTCCCATTTAAAACAATAGGAAACTGTGGTAATACCGCGGTATTAACCCTTTCGCGGCCGCTAGCGGGGGGTTAATACCACACCGCTAGCGGCCGAATCCTGCAGCAAATCCGACGGTATAGCGCCGCTATTTTTAGCGACGCTATACTGCCACCGCGGCTTCCGCCCCAATGTGAAAGGGGCCTTAGTCTTCTTTGTGATGTGTTTTACAGTGCCGCAGCATAATGACATTTTCAAAGGACATTTTTTTATTTAAAATTATCTTGCGGCTGTAAAGTATTCCTTGCTTCAGGCGATATAGATAAAAATCCAAGAAAAAATGAATGCCATTTTTTTTCCTTTTAAAGAACAGGGTCTCCCCCAAAATCCCTAACAGGCCCTTTGGGTCTGGTATGGATATTAAGAGGAACTCCACACTAAAATTTAAAAAAATCCATACCAGACCCTTATCTGAGCAAGCAGCCTGGCAGACCAGGAATGGGGGAGATGAGCAAGTGTCCCCTCTCCTGAACCATACCAAGCCCCTTGGGGACAAGGGCCTTGTTCCCACAACTCTTGGCCGGTGGTTGTGGGGGTCTGTGGGCTTATCAGGAGTCTGAAACCCCCATTTAACAAGGGGGCCCTTAAGTTCCCGCCCCCCTATGTGAAGAGGTATCGCGTATATTGTACCCCTACCCATTCACCAAAGAAAGTGTCATAAAGTAAAAGAACTGGCAGTGCATTATGGGGCGTTCTGCGGCACTCAAATTTGCCACAAATGCCCCATATGTGTGGTTCATTTTAGAACAAACTGACATCAGGCTCATCCCTAGTCATGAGGGTGAAATGTGACTATTTACCAGAGAGGGTAAAGAGACCATATATTATAGCAACATTTTACTGTTTTTTCTTTTACCATACTTCATTCTTGGATTGTGTCACATTTGAGCCTAATATATATATATATATATATATATATATATATATATATATATATATATATATATATATATATATATATATATATATATATATATACTCATGTATGAAACTCCTGTTTACCTATTTTAAAACAGAAACGTGTTCCATGCATCTTGGGGGAACTTGGACTGTCAGATTCTGTTGAACTGGTAAGAATGTTCTCCAAAATGTATTTAAATGAATGTTCATCCTTACAATTCTGTTCTTGAAACCTCTTCAGCAGGTTCTGTTGGAATAAAAACTATAGATTAAAAAAATAAGCATATAAGCAATGAGCATTTTCTCAGGCTTTATAAGAAGTGCACTAACAAAATTCAGCTTAAAGTGACAAAGTATATAATGACGCAACTTTTTTGTTTTTATTGCTTTGTGTGCCCCATCAGGGATATTCCCCCTCTCTATTTGCCCTTTTTACCGTTATCTTTGAAAGTGAAAGTAAAAGAAATTTTACAATTTTGGTCTGACACCAGAACAGAAAAATATGGGAAATCTTCCAATGGGGACATTGGTTACAGTTCTGGTTACACTCTAGGATTCCTTCACTTTGGAGTGATTTCTGCTCACTTCCTGTTTTGGCTATGGGACAGGAAGTGAAGGGAAGTGAAGGGAAATCCCCCAAATGGGACACATATGAGAAAAAACTGTCAGAGGTTATAATCCTCACTTACTCTGTCCAAAATGAAAAAAAAAAGTTGCCTCTAGTTCTACTTTAAAGCGGTAGTAAACCTGCTGCTGTTTTTTTTTCACACCTGAAAAGCAAAAGCCATAATGAACGAGTATGCACCGCATACTAGCTCATTATGAAATACTTACCTTGGAACGAGGTGTGAGGAACTTAGCTGGTCCATGCCGAGGGAGATGTCATCTTGCCTCAGTATGTCTTCCAGGTATCGCCGCTCCAGTGCTGTGATTGGCTGGAGCGGCGATGTGGTCACTCCCGTGCGTGCACGCGGGAGACTTCTTTCTTTGCTGCCAGGCCTTTAGCTGAGGATCGCCGCTGCTCCTGCTCCGCTGCAGTCAGCGGCGCATTACGAGGGGAATATCTCCTAAACCGTACAGGTTTAGGAGATATTCTTTATACCTACAGGTACGCCTTATTATAGGCCTATCTGTAGGTAAAAGTGGTAGTACAGAGTTTACTACTACTTTAAGAAAAAGCTGCTTAACCACTTAAGACCCGGACCATTACGCAGGTAAAGGACCTGGCCAGTTTTTGCGATTCGGCACTGCATCACTTTAACTGACAATTACGCGGTCGTGCGATGTGGCTCCCAAACAAAATTGGTGTCCTTTTTTTCCCACAAATAGAGCTTTCTTTTGGTGGTATTTGATCACCTCTGCGGGTTTTATTTTTTGCGCTATAAACAAAAATAAAGCGACAATTTTGAAAAAGAAACAATGGCCCAGATTCAGGTAGATTTGAGCAATATTTGCGTGGGCAAAGAGCAAAGATTTTTCTCTGCGCCCACGCAAATATTTCGATTTGCCCAGCGATTCACGGAGCAGTAGCTCCGTAAATTGCGCGGGCGCTATGCTAATTAGCCCTGCGTAAGGGCGCCTAATGTAAATGATCCCGCCGGGGGCGGGAATCATTTAAATTAGGCGCGCTCCCGCGCCGAGCGAACAGCGCATGCTCCGTCGGGAAACTTTCCCGACGCACATTGCGGCAAATGACGTCGCAAGGACGTCATTTGCTTCTAAGTGAACGTGAATGGCGTCCAGCGACATTCACGAATCACTTACGTAAACGACGTGAAATTTAAATTTCACGAGCGGGAAGCGCAGCTATACTTTAGCATTGGTTGCCCCTGCTATTAGCAGGAGCAACCTTGCGCTAAAGTTGCCGTACGGAAACTCCATACCTTGCGTGCGCAGGGCCCGCGCAACTTTTGTGAATCGGTGGTAGTATGCAATTTGCATACTATACGCCGATCACAATGGCCGCGCCCCCTAGCGGCCAACGCAAGAATGCAGCCTGGGATGTGAAGGCATAAGGAGGCTTATGTCTGTCAGATCCTAGGCTGCAGTCGGTGTAACGAGGTTCCTGAATCAGGAGCAAGTAAGCACTTGCGCCGCGCAACCTATGGTTGCGCGGGCGCAAGTGCTTCTTGAATCTGGGACAATATTTTTTACTTTTTGCCATAATAAATACCCCCAAAAAAGTTATAAAAAAAACTTTTTTTTTTCAGTTTAGGCCGATGCCTATTCTTCTACCTATTTTTGGTATAAAAAAAAAAATCGCAATAAGCGTTTATCGATTGGTTTGCGCAAAATTTATAGCGTTTACAAAATAGGGGATAGTTTTATGGCATTTTAATTAATATTTATTTTTTTACTACTAATGGCGGCGATCAGCGTTTTTTTTCGTGACCGCGGCATTATGGCGGACACATCAGACAATTTTGACACATTTTTGGGACCATTGTCATTTTCAGAAGCAAAAAGTGCTATAAAAATGCATTGTTTACTGTGAAAATGGTAATTGCAGTTTAGGAGTTAACCACTAGGGGGCGCTGTAGGGGTTATGTGTGACCTCATATGTGTTTCTAACTGTAGGGGGGCGGGGCTAGATGTGTGACATCACTGATCGCCTTTCCCTATATCAGGGAACAGACGATCAGTGACATTGCCACTGTGAAGAACGGGGAAGGTGTGTTTACACACACACCTCTCCCCGTTCTTCAGCTCCTGTGACCGATCGCGGGACACCGGCGGCGATTTGGTCCCGCGGTCACGGAGCTTTGGACCGGGTCGCGGCCGTGCGTACGACCCAAGGCTGGGCACTTAAAGGGGACGTACAGGTACGTTCCTGTGCCCAGACGTGCCATTCTGCCGACGTAAATGTGCAGGAGGCGGTTCTTAAGTTGTTAAAGAGATCTGTGCTTGCAAAGAAGAAAACAAAATACCTATCATGCTTCCCGTGAACCCTGAACACCATTCTTATTTAGGGAAATCCTAAAGTGAATTTCCTTCTTAAACAGACACTTCCAGGAGTGTCCATTTCCTGTGACCTCCACTGCACTTATTGATCCTCCCACCACCCCTCTCATCATTACTGTATCCTGTACTGCACCCCTTGACAAATATACTTTGATCATTTAGTACCCTTTGTGATCTGTTTTATATCTGACTTGATTTGATAAAACATTGCACTGTTAATAATGGATTATTTTTTTACAAGCGGGTGTACCCCCTTAAAAATGCTTGAAGTATCTCTTGGGGTACATGTTGATAAGCTGTGCCCTAAACTGAGGAAAATATATATTTTTTTAATTATTCCAAAGAGCCAGGATGAGATTCATACTTCCTGCCACCCTAAGCCGACTATCTAGTGCCCACTTACTGCAAATGACTGACTAATCTTAGTAATATACCAACAAGACCTGACCAGATAGCCACACAAGTCACACTGAGGATAGGAGTGGAGACGATGAACAAAACAGATTCCCAGACAGATTTAAGCTAACACTGATGATTAGAAGATGAGGCAAACTCTCACCCTGCTCTGCTAGCAGTTCAGTTTTAGGTGTAGAGACCCAATGTGGATGAATTATAAGCACACAGTATGAGGTGTGGCAATTAAATTCCCGGAATGCCTGTGGCATAGCACTATGATGGTGAGGCACACAGCCATTTACACTTCAGCGTGTTCTCACTTGATCTAACTTGCACTCTCCTGGGTTGCAGACCAGTTCACTCAGTCTTTACAGAGTAGTAGAAGAAATAATACTTGTGTGCATTGCACTGTTGGCAGAAAATGAGTGGCAGGAATCTGGAGCAGTGGATTAACATACAAATTTGCATGGCAATTGGCAAAAGTGCAAATAAAAATTTAGCTCTATTACAACAGGCATTTGGTGATAATTCAATAAAAAAAATCGGGTGTTTTTGTTTGGCATAGGCAGTTTAACCTTCATAGCGGTGTTCCTGAGTGTGGCTCAGGGTGGAATTTCAGTACCATTAGCGGTAACCCCGAGCCACACTCGGGATTGCATTGCAGGATCCTATTGTAGCATACTTAAAGGGGTTGTAAAGACAAAAATATTTTCCTCTTATATTAAAGTCTGACAGTAGCTGATAAAGTAAAAAGTAATGTTTTGCATTATAACTAGTTTGATACCTGTTGAAATCGAGCTGTTTTATTCACCTCCAGCACTCCTGAATCGTTATTCTCACTGACTTCCTGGTTTGTGGTGAGCATTCATTCTTGCTACATCACGGCCTAATGGGAACTACAGTTCCCATTAGGCTTAGCCTCCATGCCTGTGAGGGATAAGAGAGCATCTTCATGCAGGGCTGTAGTCATAGGGAGGGGGTGAGCACATTCTGCTTTCCACCATGCAAAATGGCTGAGATGCTGGTGGAAAGCAAGAAGAGGAGAGACAGGAAATGGCATTTTCAAACCTGGATTACTGTATTTTGGAGGTCAAAAGGAAAAACGAGGTAAGTGATATTTAAATGCTCTAGCTTACAGCAATCAATTGATCTAATAAAAAACGAACCTTTAGTGTTCCTTTAAAGGGTCACTAAAGGAATTTTTTTTTAGCTAAATTGCTTCCTTTACCTTACTGCAGTCCTGGTTTCATGTCCTCATTGTTCATTTTTGCTCTGATGTTGCTGTAATCTTTCTCTGTTCTGGATACTTCCTGGTTGTCTGTTTCCTGAGGACCACAGTACTGGGAGATTCTAGTTTCGTTTTCCAAACCATCACTTCTCTATGGCTCTGTACATGCACACACATCTCTTATGGCAAGAAAGCTTTGAAAATAGAACTGATCTCTCTAGCAGATTGTTAAAATGCCAGTTTCAGATGTCTCTGTAAATGACAGAACTGTCTTTTTCACCCTCCCCTCCCCCTGGTACTTTTCAGTAGAGTAAAGGGAGATATTTTTACCTTAATTAGTCATTCTTTAGCAACCTTTCTCCTACTGTCACAGCCAGAATTAGTTAAAAGCTCCAAAACAAAGTCAATGCTGTAAAAAATCACCAAAAAAAGCATAGCAATTATAAAACCAATTAAAACATACAGCAGATATATAAAGCAATAAACGTATTAAATAATGATACTTTGCATTAACCTCTAAAACTGTTTCTATGTAGTTTTAGGATTTCACTAAATTATTTGTTTTATTTAAGGGAAAAACACTGGACGTTCTTGGTCCGAATACTCTTCGGGATCTGCTTGCAAAGATACTTGAACTTACTGGGGTAAATGTTTTGTTGGTTTGTGATTTATACTGTGTATGCATTCCTCATTCTGCTGTATACAGCTAATATTACATTGGGTGAACTGTATAGTGGGATCCAGAAAAGCAGCCAGGAATCGAAGAACACTTTTTAAATTACATTTTCCTGAATAAAAATCCCACAGAACTACTTTACAGCTAAAGAAAAAAAACTTGTAACCTCTTTATTATGTTGTTTACAGCTGAAAAAATTTAACAGTATAAATACTTAAAACAATATTTCTCTTATTAAATAGACTTACCACAGTGTATTGATTATCTTGTTTTATATTTAATATAGAATGATGTGGCTGGCGATCTACTTTGTTCTGTGGTAAGTTTGAAATACATTCCTTAGTAAATATGGCTTTGCATATGCTGTCTTTCAAATAGTATTTTTTTGGAGATTCTGCTTTTGGGTTTGGCTAAATCATATACAGTATAAAAGTATAATCATTTCTTTAAGTGCAGTTTATCTACAGCAACAGCAAATGATCAAAGATAAAGTTCTCTCTAACAATAACAACTGCATTGTAAGTGAGGGGGGAAAATGTATTTTGTCCAACCTTTATGTTAACTCTTACATTCCACTACACCTACACAGAACTACTCCGGGCAAAACCAAATCTTCTCCATAACTCTGTAGAAATCTTTAAATCTAAACTGTTAATAATTCTAATTTCTAAAGCTACACTAGCTACTAATACACAAACATGCTGATCTCCTAAACCAGACCCTTCACAAGGGTTTATTGTCTGTGTCTGCCCTGCTTACGGCTGCATTCTACAGCGTTTTGAATCGCAGGCAGTTTGCCACGAATTGCCTGCAATTTTTATAATTATGAAAAACGGTCGTGTGTATGCGGCATTAGAGTCATCAAAAGAATACTGTCATGAAAATTAGTATACTGAAAACAGCAAAGTGTTAAAGCCAAACTCCAGCTTTTTCTCACTTTAAAATAGTTAGTTTGGATCAAGCAGGCCTAACAAACCATTATCTTCACTAACAGATTCACATACTGTCAGCGCTGTATAAACTGTATGTTGTGTCAGTTATATACAGTATACAGCGCTGTGTTCCAGCAACAAAAAGTGCAAAAACGGCTCTGGCACTGGATTAAATGAAACAAACCTGACGACTATTAAATACAAACTTTATCAGCTCCTGCAGAATTGGTTCAGGTTAGCAAAACAAAACCCCTTGGGAAACGGTTGCCATTTCCACAAAGGAGGAAACAATTATTTCTTGAAGCACTAAGGGCAGTTGGATCAAATCCCTGGGCCAAAATATCGCTCTACTGGCCTTCGTTTTATGATTTTTGTAGTTGCAAGAATATCATTTATTCTTTTTTTTTTATTTTATTTCCCATATCATTATTAATCATACAGTAAAGCATAGGTGTCAAACACAAGGCCCGTGTGCCGAATGCGGCCCTCCAGGCCATTTCTTGTGGCCCTCGCACCTCTCCTGCAGCTGTGAGAGAGCTCCAGCCCTCCTCCAGAGCCTTACTTTCTGCTTTCAAGCAATACATCCAGCTTTTTCCCAGCAGCAGCATAAGGAAAGGGGGGTGCACTGTGATGTAAGGAGAGTGGGGGACACAACTTCTGATGGTGGGGTGGCTCTTGACATCTAATGTAAAGGGGAGGGGATGTGCTGGACATCTCATTTTACAGATACAACCGGCCCTTTTGAGGGCAATGGTAATGCTGATGCGGCCCACAATGAAATTGAGTCTGACACCCCTGCAGTAAAGCATTCCACAGCTTACACCCTTACTGTAAGTAAATTCTTTATAAAATCTCCTTCCCTCCATTCACAGATGATGTCCCCTTGTACTTTGTAAAGTCCTTATAATAAAAAGGCAATTCACCAAAACATTTTCACTTTTGACATTTAAATGTTTTAAATAAATTACTTCCAACATTGTTTTCAAACCAAGGATACGCAAGTGTCCAATCTTTCACTGTAAGGTTTCCCATGCCTTTTAGAGCTCTCTCACACGGGCGGCAGTAAAACAGGCTGTTGAATTGCAGTTTAACCCCCCGGCCACCCACCTAAATAATAACATTGCAGCCAAATTGGGGCTGTACACATGCCGTGGCCAGGGCAATTTGAACTCATCTTGCAGAATGACAGGTGACACCGCCTGTGAACTCTACTGTTGAGGTCAATGTGAACCCTCTGCAATGGTGGGCCCAACGCTTGACTTGTGGTTGCTGTGCAGTTTTTAATACAAATCTCCCCCTTTGGCATTAAACAGACATTCAGAAGGTAGCAGGATTGCCTGCTAGTCACTGCTATACCCCTCTTTGAAAAGTGATCCACTGCAGATTGCTTTTCAGAGGGCAGTATGCACTGCCACCAGTGCAAAACCTGTATGTGTTTTGTTGCCTGCCTCTGTATTCAAAGTGTCTTGTCTTTATTAAACAATAGTACCTAAGATGTGATCATAAAGCATAGCTACTGCCTTAATCAATAAAGGGCAATGCAATTCCCTTGGTTTATGTGCTTAATGCTATAATAACATTCATTTGTTATTTACCTGCCCACGCTATCATTCTGCCAAAATCTTTCAGTAACATCCAGTATTCTGAATTAAAGTGCTATTCAATGCAAAAGAAAACATTTATTGTATTGCAGCTTACCAATTCCTAGATGTGATGGCTGCATTAGTTTTCTTTTTTAGAATTTCTTTCCTTTACAGTAAAACCTTGGTTTGAGAGTAACTTGGTTTGAAAGAGTTTTGCAAGCTAAATTTTTAAATAACATTTTGACTTGATATACAAGCGATGTCTTGATATAGTAGTGTCATGTCACAACTGGGTATACAAGAGAAGCGAGGTGCTTCTAAGTGTAGCAATGTGGTTACATTTAATGAAGGTACAACACTTTGCAACATATTGCTACACTTGGAGGCGCCACTCTTCTCTTTTATACTCTGGAGCTCCTGTTGGATTTTGCTTCTAATCCATTGTGGAGGCTTCCATTTGTGGATGGACATTTTATGGTTACACAACCTATCACATTGCTATAATCGTTTTATATGGCCTATAAACGGAAGGACCTATGAATAAATGGTTGTGCAATGAATCATTTGAGTTTCCATTATTTCTTATGGAGTCATTTGCTTTGATATACAAGTGCTTTAGATTACAAGCATGTTTCTGAAATGGATTATGCTCACAATCCAAAGTTTTACTGTATTTTCATCAGGTGATCCTGCCAGTAAATCTATTTTTCAACATAACAAGCTATCCTATTGGTATAATACCCCAGCTAAAATGCACAAATGGAACCCACAGATCCCAGAATCCTGCTGGAGGTGTAACGAGGGTTCCGGCACTTTGCTACACATTTGGTGGCAGTGCCCGATCATAGCACGGTTTTGGGACAGTGTGAAAGCGCTAACAAAACAAATCACAGACACTGAAATTACTTTAGACGCGGCGGCTTGTTTGCTCCAGGTCACGGATATCTCCTTGAGGAGGTTTAAGAACTCCTTGACGAGACACTTACTGAACGCTGCTAGATCATTGATACCTCTCTATTGGAGGTCTCAGAGGACCCCCTCCATTGCTGAATGGTTGAAAAAGGTTTCGGATGTTCACGCAATGGAGGAAACTTTGACCCAGGCAACTGAAGGCGTGGACAAATTCTGTAAATTGTGGCAGCCTTGGGTGATCTTCAGGTACTCATCAGCTTACACAGACATTATGTCTCGATCAACACCCCGGATGGTATAATTGAGTTCTAGTTAGACACCTAATTCTGTGACTACATATAGTACATCCACGACTAAATGAGTTATGCCAACTATTTCTTTCCCTTTTTTTTTTTTTTTTTCTCTGGCTCTTTCTCTTGGGCCTTGACTCTTCATACCTTTGTTCTTACTCTATACTTTTCTTACTAAATATCAGAAATCAACTATTTCTGTAACTGTCCGCAATATGTGAAACCCATCTATCACACTTAAACTACAACCATGTAGGCTTCGCTAGATATGGGTGGCTCAGTCCACCTTGAATTGATTTAAGACCTAGTGGGGATTATGTTTGCATACATTACTATCTTTTGATATGAGAGTGTTATATAGGCTTAGGTTAATTAGCTTTCTTTTCTAAATCGCTCTTGGACCGATGTCCTGTGTTCTTATGCTGTGATTCACATTGTTTGCTTATACTTAAAAGATGTGAGCAGTTGCATCTGCACGAAATACATATCTTGTATGCTACAAGTTTGACTTTAATAAACTTGGAATGTTAAAAAAAAAAAAAACAAGCTATCCTACAGATGTAGCAGTTAGAGGGTTGAAACCACCCATATAACATTGACAGGGGTGCAATGATCACCTTTTATTTATGTAGAACCTTTATGCCAAAGGGAAAGAACAGATTGCTGTGACTATGTATATTTTAACAGTCCATATATTGCAAGCCTGACATGAAGCAATATGGTTTTCTGTCAACAGTTAATGTTTATTTATATTTTTTCTTCCCAAGGTCGGTAAATGAACTTAGGCTGGAAACTACTTCCTGAATTATTATCATGTGGTAAGTTTAATATTATATATATATATATTCTTTAATACATCTACCAGGATTTTACTGCAAGGAAATAAGAGAAATGGGCTTATATGATAATAAAATCAGACATTTCATCTTAAGGGAACCTGTGAGGGCAGAAATATGGGGACTGGCATTGCTGACTTGGTATTTAAGTTGCAGGTTCCTGGGCAGTCATCCTGATCCTGGATTCATTATCTAGTGAATCGCCATCCTTGGGCACACAAGCAGGAACTGAGTTTAGTCTTTTATAAATACACCGGTTACATGTTCTTTAAAATGTGTGGCTACTTCAGAGCCTGTCCCTTTAAACCCATATCAGCAATGGCGGCTTCTATACTGTTATCCTTACAGACAAAATGTAATGATATTTTATATTAGGACGTCACTATCATCTAATTGTTCCCCTCAAACTGTAAAAAAAAAAAATGTATTATTTAAAAAAAAAAACTGTCACCAAATGCATTCAGGGCAAAGTGACAATGTCTGTATAAAGGGACTTCCCAGCACACTGATACTCACCTTGCCTCCCTCCACTTCTTCCTCCATCACAGCTGTCTCCACAATCCTCCATGTCAGACACTAGGGGGAGCAGTGACATCACTCCTCTGTAATGATAGACCCAAGCACTGTCACTTGGTAGAAGGTCACATCCCTCATACCCAAAGCACGGGGGATTTTCACTGGCTGGTAGCAGCTCTAGTGGGTGAGGGTAGGTGGAGTGATGACAAGGTAAGTATCAGTGCATCAGAGAGGTCATCTATCTCTTTACAGCAGAACTTTACCCCTGAACAAAGATTTGCCAGCATCCAGACTTTTTATTACAGAGACATTCTGGGGGAGATTTACTAAAACTGGGACACACATAATCTGGTGCAGCTGTGCATAGTAACCAATCAGCTTCTAATGTCAGTGTGTTCTATTAACCACTTCATTACTGGGCACTTAAACCCCCTTCGTGCCCAGACCAATTTTCAGCTTTCAGCGCTGACGCAATTTGAATGACAATTGCGCGGTCATACAACACTGTACCCAAATTATATTTTTATCATTTTTTCCCCACAAATAGAGCTTTCTTTTGGTGGTATTTGATCATCTCTGCGATTTTTATTTTTTGCGCTATAAACAAAAAAAGACAGAAAATTTTGAAAAAAAACCACAATATTTTTTAATTTTTGTTATAATAATATCCCATTTTTTTAAAAAAAAAATAAAAATTTCACTCGGTTTAGGCCAATACGTATCCTTCTACATATTTATGTTAAAAAAATCGCAATAAGCGTATATTGATTGGTTTGCGCAAAAGTTATAGCGCCTACAAAATAGGGGATAGATTTATGATTTTTATTATTTTTTTATTTTTTACTAGTAATGGCGGCGATCTGCGATTTTTTTTTTGTCAGGCCTGCGATATTGCGGCGGACGTATCGGACACTTTTGACACAATTTTGGAACCATTCACATTTATACAGCGATCAGTGCTATAAAAATGCACTAATTACTGTATAAATGTGACTGGCAGGGAAGGGGTTAACACTGGGGGGTGAGGAAGGGGTTAAATGTATTCCCTGGGTGTGTTCTAACTGTGTGTGGAGGGGGACTGACTGGGGGAGGTGAGCGATGCTGTGTCCCTATGTACAAGGGACACAGCATTGGTCTCCTCTCTCCCTGACAGGACGTGGCGCTCTGTGTTTACACACAGAGCTCCACGTCCCTGCTGTCACCGCCGATCGCGGGCACCTGGCGGACATCGCGGCCGCCAGGCACGCGCATCGGCTTCCCAGAGATGCGCCGGGCACAGTGTTTCCCCGCTGCGCGCCCCCAGTGGCGCGCACAGGGAATGTAAACAACAGGACGTCCAGGGACGTCCACCCGGCACTTGAGAGCCGCGCTGTGGACGTCTTTCGTCTACAGCGCGGATCTCAAGTGGTTAAAGGGTAACTCCACTTTTGTGGGGAAAAAAAGCTAACAAAAAATAAATAAATATAGCATATATAGTTGTGGCACAAGTCATATTATAATTCAATGTTATTAAAAATTATCTTTTCTTTTCAATCTGAGGCACTGAAATGTTATGTAAAATGCAATATGGCTACCTGGAGATGTTCTGTGCACAGATGGTGTAGAGAACTCCTCCCAGAAATGTGATTGGCTCACTGACTTTACCAGACATCTGCACTAAGACACAAGTTAGATTTTGAGCATCCCCTGCAACAAAGATTTCATTTTTGATGTGACTCTCTCAAAGGGAAATCATGTTAAAGGGATGTAGGCCCTGCAACCTTCCTCATTAGAGCCGTGCAGGTGCAGCAGCTGATTGATATTTATAAAAACACTTCTATACAGATTCCATACAGACACAGACAAACACATGGCAATTTCCTCAGAAAAACAAAAGGTAGGAATCTGCAACAAAGTTTGTTAAAATCCCTGCAATGTACATAGATAACCCAGAGGGGGATGTTTTTTTCTCAACAAAAGTGGAGTTACTCTTTAAGCTTTGGCAATAAAACTTAGAAGCTGATTGGTTACTATGCACAGCTGCACCAGATTCTGTGTACAGCAGTGTTAGTAATTCTCCCCCACTATGTCTCTTCTTCTATAAAACATTCATACCTGCCTGCTCACAAACTTCCTTTGAATGCACAGCTCAGTGTACTTCCTCAGCATTCCTCAGTGCTGGAAATAATTCATTCCTGTGCATGTGTGTGGGAGTTACATCATCCTGGCCCAGCCAATCAAAGTAAAGATGACAAACCTTGTAGAACAGTGGTCATCAAGCCTGTCCTCAGGGCCCACTAACAGGCCAGGTTTGCAAGATAACTGAAATACATCACAGGTGATATCATTTGCTGCTCAGTGATTGCAGTATTCTAGTCTGCATCTCCCCAAGGTAATACATAAAACCTGGCCTGTTAGTGGGCCCTGAGGACAGGGTTGATGACCACTGTTATAGAAGACCGGGTGAAGATGTCAATGCTGGAGAGGGAGTTCCTGGACAACATTGGAGCAGAGGTAAGTATTGGAGTATTGGAGGCATAAGATTCTAATATCAGAACATGACAAGGTTTGAAACTTTATTTAATGAATGCTTCCCCTCAGATTCCATCAATAAATGTGAAATGTTACTGACATTTGTATGCAGTTAGCAATGCAGTAACTTTGTGCAAACAACTTTTTATTTAAAGTGATAACTTTAGGTGCATGACTTAGATGTCTGAGTTTGTATTAATGATCTATACTGTTGATTTCTGGTATTTCTCCCAACCAACTGAGTTCCAGACATTTGAATAGTCTCATACTTCCACAATAGTCATCTTTGTTCAGTACATCACACATCTGTGCTTACAGTTGCAGGGAAGCCACCAGACTATGACATTGTGATATCCAGCCAGGACAGGTTCCAAAGGAGGAGACATTTGAAACCAGAATGCAAACAATTATTAATTCCTTTGGGAGATGCCAGTGTTGCAGGAATTGGGGTTGTGCTGGATTTGGGTCGGAACATTGCACCTGGGAAAACAGGACAACCTACTGTGGTTTCTAAGCAGGGTGGCACAACATATGAACAAGTTAATAATGCCCGGGAAATGCCTCATGGTATAGAGGAGGAGGAAGAGGAGACATCTTGGGGTAAAAGGAAGAGAAACGCGTACAGCGATGTATATGATAAAAGAAAGGAAAGGGGAGGTAGAAAGGCCTGGGAATTTCAGAGGATAGAGAAAGTGATACAAATCTGATGAATGAGTGGTGGTCAGAATAGGAGAACCATGGCAGGGGATGAGTAGAGTAGAGATGGAGGAGGGAGGAGGGTACTAAATATTCATGATTTTCTTCTTGGATCCCATGAGTGATGCCATTGGCCATAAAGATTTTCAGTTTCCTGACTTTTATAAGCTCCAGTATACAACACTTTAGACACCATCACAGTTGTGGTCACCAGGACCACCTCCTGTAACAAAAATGCATAGACTTCATTGCCTCCATACACAATGACTCCGTCCCTTACTAGGTCTGTAGGCTGGAGATCCGGGCTAAATTGTCAGTTCAGTACTTTAATGTACAGCCTCCACTTTCTTTTCTGAGAAGGTATTTATTTCAATGGAATCATAACATAACAGTGCACCAAGTTTTGGGAGATTGATAATGAAGAGGGTTTTGGATTCAAAATTCATGAATTTCCAGAGGAGCAAATATTTCAATATTATATCTCATATGTATAAATACTGTGTTATAGGACTAAGAGGTTCTTTCTCATTATACATATTACTGTATATTGTTAACAAGACCTCCACTTTTAAATGCATTGAATTTAATCTGATTACTGATCAAAACACTTCCCAGAGTCACATCTCTAACTCTATATATTCTTCTTGTTATGTTTTTATGTGCAGATAAGAGATGCACATAAAGTATTCTTAATGCTGCAATACTGAATGCATTATATTTAGTTGTTTATTGATATGGCTAATTTGAGTTTATTTTCTAGGTGCATTCTGAACTTCGAACGTAGCAAATAGGACAGCATGAATAAAAAATACCAAAAAAATATAAAATCAAATCAATGATTTTTTTTCTGATTTTCTTACATTTCCTTTCTTACATTTCCATGTGCCACAAAACTCTTAACTCTAACTTTATTCTCTAATCAATAAACTTTATTCAAATCAATGAATTTGTGCAGTTTTGTTATTTTTACCAAGAATATTTTTAACATATGATGTGTAAAGTATATAGTTTATTATTTGGGAAGGATAACTTCTGGAGCTTTCAGTAGAAGGTATTGTACTATAATTTGATGTCATTTAAATTATCTTGATTTTAAATAAATACATTTAAATCTTGCCTAACATTGCTCTCAGCATTTGCCGTTAGGCTGCATTCACACTAATGTTTTTAAGTGTGGGGAGATTTGCCATGAATCTGCTGGCGATTTAACTGCACTGATGTGTGAATGACAAATCATGAATTGCGCATTCACGATGCCATTCATTTGAATGACACCTCAAATTGAGGTGCGGGTCTGCTGCAATTGTCACACAATAAATCGCGCTGTAATCGCGGCAACACGCATTGTGGGACACATGTTGCCCAAAAAAAGTTCATGAGCTACTTTTGGGTGACGTGTCCTGCGATGTGGGTTGCCATAATTGCAGCACCATTTATCATACGACAGTCGTGGCAGACCCACACTGCGATTTGAGGTTTCATTCAAATAAATGGCTTCTTGAATACACGTCTCGCAATTTGTTACTCACACATTGGCGCTGTCAAATTGCTGTAGTGTGAATGCAGCTTTAGCAGTCATAAATAAATACGTTATCAGTATATAACTGTTATGCAATACAATGTGTCCTTACAATAATTTTCCAGTCAGGTTTATATAACTATAGATGACCACAGATAATGTCCTATGGTACCAAGAACATTATTGCTTGGTCTCTATAGGCACTGGACACAGAAGCAGAGAATCCTTGGCCTTGGCCTCCAACACTCTCCCAATGTACCCCTTGCTGTTTAGTGCAGTGCACACTGTTGGACTTGTTGGCATATCTGCCATTGCTCCCATTTAATCCCATGATAGCTCTAAATTGGCAAAACTAATTGCTGTACAACCCATACAGAACACAACTGTATGTGTGCATATATACATAGGGGTGATCAGACTCCAGCGGTAGGTGCGTCTTTAGTGAGTACGCCAGTCCAGAACTGAGTTTAAGGGCCTGGTAGCCCACTTTTATTTTAAAGCACAAAAAGTTCACAAATACATCAGTAGCCCTCGCAGGGGGTTCCACCATTACTGTATCTTGAATACTCAACACTTTAGCCTCCTGGCTTTCATTCTTGCCATCCGGCTGTTTCAGGCCTGTAGACTAGGCCCAAGTTCTGTTCCTCAGAACAAACAGAGTTTCCTGATCAGCACCTTGCCGCTTAATCACCAATGACATCTGCCTCCTGCAGACATGCATACTCTAGCTGCACCCATGCAGAGTCTCTGACTCCTCTCAGAGAGCTAGGCGTTCACCTGACTCCCAGGAACAGACTTCCTGTCTGTGGGGTGGGGCTCTGAGCCATGGCGGGTCAAAACTAAATAGCTGAACACACAGCTGTGCAATTAATGTGTCTTTCTCTCCAAAATATGGCATAAACCAGCAATCTTTAAGATCGCACAGAGTCCCACCACCACATATCCCCCCCCCCGTTTCGAACCGGAGGGAGGAACACAAACCCATCATCACAAATGGGACACCTCTGTGCCAGCCATTGGCTGCGTAGGCCCATTTTTTCGGGTATGTTTCCACCAACACTTTACCGTGGCGCCTCTGTGCCAACTATCAGCAGCAAGAGTCCTAATCTGCCCAACCTTTTCTCTTAAGGGGCACTCCACCCACATCTTCTTCCGGGTGTGCTTCCACCAGCACTTCTTCCTAAACCGTGGGCTCCCACTAATCTCTCTATCCCTTCTACCTTCTGGCCTCAGGATCCTTTTTCCTCCCACAGACCTATTCTCCTGGGACTGTTGGGGACCCACTTCCATGAAATCTGTCAGAGACTGACCGCTCTCACTACCTGACACAACATTAACCAACAACATTTGTTTCTCAGGTTCACTAACCCCTATGTGGTTACCTTTGGCAACCAAACCATCTGAGATCAACACCACATCCTGCTGTTTAACCTCAATAGCAATGTTCCACAAGGGGTTATTCAACTCAACATTGTCATTCGGACCTCTTGTCCCCTTGTTTGCTAGGACAGTGTCTATGGAGGAACCACCTACAGGCAAGCAGTTACTCCCTATGGGACAGTCCCACAGTTTCACATCTCCAATAGCAATTGTCCTACCAATGCACATTGTTCACCACATTTTTCAACACCAATCTCTTTAACCATTTCTGTGTCCATTGGTACCTCAACCAATAGCTCAGAGTTGTCTGACCGTGCTCTACAGTACTTCCCATACACTTTTTAATTACAGTTACCATTACTGTTATTTCTTGTCAAAGTGTCTCTGGGTACCTCAAACTGCACCTCTCCACGAGTGATGGCTTGAATTCCCACTGCTGCCACGTCCATTCCGAGCCCTTCCTTTACATGAGGTCTAGCGGGTGAGACAGTACACGCGCCATGTACCAACCATTGCTCAGCCGCACCTCGGACCGCACCAGCAGGAATGCACCCCATCACACCAGCATACGGAGAGACTTCCACTATGTCTATTTCTGATTCCTCTAACAATTCCCCTGAACGCCTTCTGCACATAACTGCCGCTGGAAGCACTCTCGAAGAGAACTGTGAGGCAACTTTCCACAAAAGTAACCAACAGTGCAGCAACCAATTTTCATCAACATTGCTTAACAACGCCTGTACCACCTCCGTCCACTGATTGGTACTACGCAGTACCATGTCGCCCCTCTGCTGTGGATACACGCAGGTGTACATTGGAAAGATTTTCACCAATTCCAACAACATCTCAGTTATTTCTAGACATGCCACATCTAAACACAGAACTCTAGGAACTTTTCCTTTACTAACGATGTGGAGGGACTCATTTGCTAAGGCGTGAGAGGCTGGTTCACTTAAAGAGACCTCTACCTCAGAGGCAACTGACAAAACTTGCGGCTCCCTCTGAGCACTGCAAATCGCATGTGTCACCCTCATCCTCTCTTTTTCAGCAACACTGAGAAATTCCAAATCGCTATCCATTACCCCATCAACCTGACGCTCAACATTCCTCATCTCTTTTGCTGTGGACAAAACCTCTGCTATGTATGTGCCCTTTTCCGATCCTTCCAACTGGAGAGGGTTAACTTCTGCAAAAGCCAACACACCTGTGTCTACCGGCCTTGCAGTCTCTCCATTTAGCATAGCAGAACTTGTATCCACTCCACTGTTATCCACTGCAGACACATTTTTAAACACAGCAGGCTGCAAACAAGTAATTTCAGACATTTGAGTTTTACCATTTTTCTCACCACCAAGGTCAAGTAGAAAAAATAATAGCTGCGCTAAATCAAGTAAATTTGTGAATGCTACCAATGAAGGAGCATCAACATGTGCATAAGTGAAACATATAAGGGTAACATATAACAATGAACCATGCATATGATAAGATCTGCAAAAAGTCCATAAATGTACATAGGTATTAAGGGCCAGATTCACAAAGCACTTACGCCGACGTATCTAGAGATGTTTTTGCGCCTGATCCTCAAAACGAAATACGCCTGAAAACCATTTTTTTCCGTCCTACCTAAAACAATTACACCGGCGCTTCTTCGAGCGCAAAATACGCTAGACACACCATTGTTTTGCTAGGCAAAGATGCAAATGAGGGAGATAAGGCGATCCACAAAATAAATGTGTGCGGCGTAGGCTACGCCCTGTGGGCATCTGTTAGTTTCCCGGAGTAAAGTTACACTTTATAAAAGGTGCCCTAACTTTGCTCCAGCCGTGTAAAGGTCAGCTAAAGCAACACCATTAAGTAAGAGATGAGCACACACACTTGCCGGACTACAATCTGCATGCCACCATGCCAGGGGCATCCATGCTCATAACTATACTAGTGACTTTAGTAACCAAGGGTACCCCCTCTTCTGAGGGAACAGCAGTCAGGAGACGCCTCGCAGAATGCATCTTTGCACAGTAAACACACACATTAATCATGGCACAATGAGAATGCATGCATGCACACCCACTGTGGTCCCTAGCACAGACACATCACATGCACATCTAATTGGATTGGACCCTAGAAAACCACATGGTATTAGGGAGCAGTAACGCCATGCCACGGCTCCAATTATGTCACTGTGCATTCATACACCTTTCACACGGACCTGGGATCACTTCTCCCTGGTCCTGGGGATCCCTAATCCACCAAAACTGAGGGTGACACCCTTTTTTTACCAGGAATGTCACCCCCACATTCATACATCATTCACACACAAAAAAAAAAAATAACACAATAAAAATTCAGAAAAAAAAAAAAGAAAAAAAAAAGTATGACCAAAATCTCAATGGCGGCGGCGTGAGCTACTCCTGGGCCGGCCACGGGCACGGCCACGGGCCCTCAGGGGAGACTTATGGGGGGGAGGCAGGGGAAGGAGGAGCCTCCCCGGGTGGCTGTTCACCTGCTGGCCTGCCCTCCAAGGCCACGGCGATCCTGTTGAGGCCCAGAGTGAGGGCTGCCGTATTGGCCTGGACAGCCTGGGTGTTGTCCTGGACAGCCTGGGTCAGGGCAGTCACCTCAAGGGCCACGCCTGTTGTGGCGGCCTGCAGCTCACAGAAACAATTAATCAGTGCTACTGAATTTGTGCCCACGTCACTGACTGACTCATTGATGGAGGCCAGGCTCTCCTCTATCTGTCTGACGAGCCTGGTCCCTCAGCAGATTTGCAGGCAGGAACTCGGCCACCCCCCTGGTCTTCTGGGTGGCCTTCCTGCCTGCAGTTGAGGCTTGTGGCCTGGGAGGAGGGGAGCCCCCTGGGGGGGCAGCCCTGTTGGGGGAGGAGTGGGAGGGACTACCCCTGATGGTGGCCTGACTGCCTCCAGATGAGGCTTGTGGCCTGGGAGCAGGGGATCCCCCTGGGGGGGGCCTGTTGGTGGAGGAGTGGGAGGGACTACCCATGATGGTGGCCTGACTGCTGTCAGGCGCAAGGGAATCCTGATTCCAACACAACATCACTTCTCGGGCAAGCTCCATCGGATCATCCTCAACCTCCATCCCCTCATCCTCCTCCCCTGAACCTCCTCATGAGGGGAGGTGTGGCCACTCCCCTCCCCTGGGGACTCCGGGCTTTCTTGGGGCTCCTCAGCAGCCTGTTGTCCTGGGGGTGGTGCAGCCTGGTCTGATGGCCCAGCAACCTCCTGGCCTGATGGGCCAGCAATCTCCTGGCCATCTGTGGAGGACACAAAACATACACAGTGTAATGCCTCGGCTGTGTGTGTTGCTTTAGGTACACAGCTTAACATCAAGTATAAACCAAGTCCCAATGAAAGACGCGCTGGTTGTTGAACTGATGCAATCTTTACTGAGATATAATGAACAGGAATGTGTACAATAGTATGATGATATGGGATGAGATGTGATGATATGATATGTGGTAAAACTGTGAAACAAACATAAAAAGACAAATGTAAGCATGGCTATTCAAGCAACATACATTATACATGGCTAATACAAAAGATAGGCCTAACATGTGCTTGCTTACTACACTGAAACACACATTATCTATCTGCAATGTCTAGCATCCCTTTACACAAGCTGAACTAGCAAAACCCCTTTACTCACAGGCTTTGGTGTTCGTCAGGTTTGCAAATTGTAATAGCTTTAAGATGTCTTGTGGATCTGGTCACTACAGTAGCTAGAGCTGGAATGAAACAGGAAATGTCCCAGCAAGCCTTAGACATACAGAGAAGACCCGCCTCTAGGCATCAAGAAAATGGAGGGTCTTAAAGAAACAGACACTGCTGAGTGCCAAGCATGTAATATACATTGCAAAGGCAGCACACTCCCCACCTGGCATACCTTTTGTTATGCCACTAACCTTTGGACAGAAGTAAAACTACTTCGGAAATTGGCCTAGCATACACCTTGGGAATGCCCTGTCTAACAATTCTAACTTCAACCATTCTAACTCTAGCATCACTACTAGGATCAGTCCCCACAATGAGTCCAATAGGCCATTCGTTCCGGTGGGCTTGAGTGTCTTTTAATAAGACAATGTCTCCAACTTGTAAGTTGGGTTTGTCATCTTGCCATTTCTTGCGTGGCTGGAGTGTCACCAGGTATTCCTGCCTCCACCTCTTCCAGAAAATGTCCGCAAGACTTTGAACTTATCTCCATTGCTTGGTGTACAAGTCCTTAGGTATGATGAAGGGATGTCTCTCTTGGATAGTCATATCCGCTGCCGACAAACGACCTCCAATTCTTAGTACTCCGTCTTCGTCAAGGATAGGGTTCAACTTCTTGAGCGAACTGTGTCGAGAAATCTCTTCCTTTTTCAGAAGGCTTTGAATTTCTTCTTTAAAGACTTCCTGCTGGATGCATTTGATGATCGCGACCTTAGCTTGTTCAAGATGGTCGTTGCTACGCTGATCAGTATCAGTAGCTCTGCAGGAGTATCTAGCTAGACAGATACGTTTTCCGATTGCACGGGTTAAAGACTTCCAACTGGAAAACCTTTCAAATCTATGGGCGCCCAGACTGTCTCTGGTAACTAAAGTCTTACAAACTGCAACTTGAGGTCTTACCTCTTTGTCTTGATCTGGTTCTATGAGCTGAAAGGTCTCTACCTGAGTAGTCTCTTTGGTTTCTGACTTACCAAGAAACGATGGACCTACGAACCAGTTAGTTTGCTTGAGTACAGCGGCTGACACCAATCTTGTCCCATGATCAGCTGGGTTCTTGTCTGTGCTGATGTGATGCCACTGATCTGGACTTGTAGACTTTCTGATACGTGTCACTCTGTTGGTCACGTATGTGTAAAATCTTTTTGAAGCGTTGTGAATATATCCTAACACAATCTTGCTGTCTGTATAAAAGTTCACTGCATGGATCTCAATGTCCAGTTCAGTCGTAATCATGTCTGCCATCTCTACCGCTAAGACAGCAGCACAAAGTTCTAGACGTGGGACAGTGTGAGCAGGTCTGGGAGCTAGTTTAGATTTTCCCATGATGAACCCAACATGGCTTTGTCCCTCAGTGTCTATTACCCTAAGGTAAGTTACAGCTGCGATAGCCATAGTGGAAGCGTCAGAGAATACGCATAATTCTCTCCTCTTTGTAGAATACAAGGAAACAAATACGTACTGTCTTGGAATGTTGAGTTGTTCAAGCTCTAACAATGAGTCTTTCCACAACTTCCACTGCATTTGCTTCTCTTCAGGAAGAAGTACCTCCCAGTCAATTTGTTCCTGCTCAGTAGTGATCTGTCTCAAAAGAGCTTTGCCTTGCATGATGATGGGTGCTACGAATCCCAGGGGGTCATAAAGACTGTTGACTGTAGATAGGACACCTCTTTTTGTGAATGGTTTCTCTTCTCTGGAGACCCTGAAGGTTAAACTGTCAGTCTTTATGTCCCAACTAAGCCCAAGACTTCTTTGCAAGGGTGGTGATTCTGTTCCTAGATCTAAGTCTTTGAGGTCTTTCGCACGGTCTTCCATTGGAAATGCTTCCATGACTCTGTAGCTGTTGGAAGCTACCTTGTTCAATCTTATGTTGGATTCTGCCAACATTTCTTTTGTACTTTTCAGGACGTTAATAGCTTCTTCGTTGCTGGAGAAAGAAGCAAGTCCATCGTCCACGTAGAAGTTCTTCATGACGAACTGTTTGGCTTCTTGACCATGTCTTTCACCTTGCTGTGCTGCTCGTTTCAGATTGTAGATAGCTACAGCTGGGGAAGGGCTGTTTCCAAACACATGTACCTTCATCCTGTACTCTGTGATGTCTTTGTTAAAGTCATTGTCTGCATACCACATGAACCTTAAGTAGTCTCTGTGATCTTCTCGAACGAAGAAACAGTAGAACATCTGTTGTACATCTGCTGTTACTTCTACGAGTTATTTTCTGAACCTGATGAGTACTCCAAGGAGTGTGTTGTTCAGGTCAGGTCCGCTGAGAAGGACGTCATTTAATGAGATGCCTTCGTGCTTCGCACTAGAGTCAAATACTACACGTATCTGACCTGGTTTCTGAGGATGATACACCCCAAATATTGGTAAGTACCAGTGTTCTTGGTTTTCTTGTAGTGGTGGTGCCCTTTCTGCCTGCTTGTTGTCAAAAATCTTTTGCATGAAGGCTTGGAAGTGTTTCTTCATATTTGGCTTTCTTTGTAGAGTGCGCTGCAACAAACTGAAGCGTTTCTCTGCTTGTACCCTGTTGTCAGGAAGGCGATGGCGTGGTGACCGGAAGGGTAGAGGGGCTACCCAGCTGCCTGACTTGTCTCTGTAGACTTCTCTGTCCATGATCTCGAAGGAAGAGGGTATCTTCTACCGAGGGTGCTGGCTTGTCGTCGTCTCGTGTTCTTTCAAACACCTTACAACCCAGTTCATCTGCATTTCCAGTTGAGGCTAAGTCTTCCATGCACCTCTGGATACTTCGATGATGTGTTGGGTTATCTAATCTCTCTTTAATGTGTAGACTGTTGGTACATGGGCAAAGACAAGATGTACGACCATTCTGCAACAGATGTGTTCTGTAGACATTTACCTTTGCTGGTTTGTGCAGTCCGTCTAGACATACTTCTCCAACGATGACCCATCCGAGATCAAGGCGTTGTGCAAATGGTGCATTGTGTGGCCCATTGTACTGTTCTCTGACTTTGTGCACTCTGAGGATATCTCTCCCAAGTAGAAGGGTGATTGCAGCATCTGGATCTAGTGCTGGTATTTGGTCTGCTATTCGCACTAGATGTGGGTGATGACGAGCAACTTCAGGTGTGGGAATCTCTGACCTGTCGTCTGGTATCTCATCACATTCTATGAGGGTAGGAAGAGTCACCTTTGTCTTTCCATCTAATGACTCGATGATGTAGTTATTTGCTCTTCTCCCTATTGTCTCTACAACTCCAGAACAAGTCTTCAAGGTGTATGGAGTTGGACTTCCTTTGTCACCGAAGAGGTCAAAGAATTCTGTTTTTGCCAGAGATCTGTTACTCTGTTCATCCAAGACTGTGTACATCTTGATTGCTTTTTCTCTGAAACCTGCTGGATACACCTTGACTAAGCATATCTTGGAGCATGATCTTGAGCGGCCCTGCTCTGTACAGATCTCAGTGCACTTTGAGGTTACTGCTGGCGTTGTACTCTCGCCTTGCTCCCCACCATGATCTTCTTGAGTTGCCGGAACTTCTTGTTTCCATGGTGGTGGTCCCGGGTGCAGTGTTGACAAGTGTTTGTCACTGTTACACTCTGCGCATTGCATTGTTTTTTTACAGTCTTTTGCAAGATGCTGAATTGAAGCGCAGCATCTGAAACAAATGCGATTGTCTTTAAGATAAGCTTTGCGCTCTTCTAATGTCTTACTTCTGAAACTGCGACATTTTCTTAGTGGATGAGGCTTGTTGTGGATAGGACATATTTTGTCTGGCTCCTCAACTTTCTTCCTTGTGTTGTCTTCCTGATTGGCTGCAGATTCAGGCGGAACTTCTGTCTTCCTTACAGAAACTGTTGCTCTGCGTTCTTTGTAAAGCCCTGGAGGTTTCTGCTCTACCTTTGGGAAGCTTGCCGTTCTCTTGTTCAGGAAAGCAAAGCTTGGGTCATTGCGTATTTCAGCTTGGTCTTCTATGAATTCAGCGAAGAAGGCGAACGGTGGAAATGCAACTCGATGATCTTTCTTGTATCTTGAAGCTTGAGCTACCCACCTTTCTTGTAAGTTGTAAGGAAGTTTCTCGATTATGGGCTCAACTCCACGTGCTGTATCCAGATATGAGAGACCTGGCAGATATCCACTAGACTTAGCGGCTTCTATTTCTAAGAGTAGGTCTCCCAAACCTCTCAGCTTTTGGTAATACTTACTTGTTATTCTTGGATAGTTTTCTATCCTTTTCAGCAGAGCATCCTCGATCACTTCAGGTGATCCATAGCATTGTTCTAGTCTCCGCCACACCATTGCAAGTCCTGCTGCTGCGTCATGAACATGTACTGATCTGATCCTTTGGGCTTGCTCAGTGGACTCTGGTCCTAGCCATCTGACGAGCTGGTCAAGCTTTCCTTTCTCCGTCATATTTAAGTCTTGGGTACCACTCAGGAAAGATGACTTCCAGGCCCAGTAGTTTTCTGGACGGTCATCGAATTTCATGAGACCAGCGCTTACTATCTCATGGTGCATCAGGAATTTTGCCACTTCTATAGCACTTGTTGCGTCTGGCGAATACTTCTCGGGTGTAAACTCAGGGTATGGCTGCGGCTGGTAAGGCTGATGAGGCGCTTGACTGAATCCACTTTGTTTAGGTGGTTGTTCTCGTCTGTTGTAAGTCTTTCTGCTATAATCCAGACTTGTATTTGCTTGAGGAGGGAGTACGCGAGCATCCGTTTGCACTCTTGGAGGGTTGGCAGATTGGTCTCTGAGCATGCGACCACTTGACTTCCCACACTGAGATTCTGATTCAGCCTTGCAATGTTGCGTAGTATCAAAGTTGCTTATTGCTGGTGGAGTCAATGAAGACCTAGGTGCGTCATTGGACTGCTGGTCGGTGTACATGGTTGCTTGTGACTGTACGTACTCACGGGTGCGTTGGATTGCGCTGTGGGATGACATCTGGTTTTCTATGCCATCGTACTGAGCTTCGGCAGCCCTTGTGAAAACTTCTGCCTCGGCTAAGGCTGCTGCAGCGTTTTTCTGCTGTTTGACTAAGTGTAAAGATGCTTCCACTTCTGCTTTCTTTTTGAGTGCTTCAGATTCACTCTTTGCTTTTTCTCTCATCAATTCAGCTTCTTGCTCCGCATAAGAAGCCATGGCGCAAGCTGCCTCTGCTTTTGCTCTTGCCTTAGTCGCTTTGTCGCTAGCCGATGACAGACTGGTGATGCTTGAATGTCTAGAACTAGTACGCTTAAATCTTGCTGAATCGGCGCTAGCTGAAGTCAGATTTGTTTGACTGGATGCTCTAGACAATGTTGTGCATCTAGACTTGTTTCTTGGCAAGCTGTGTGTGTCATCCTCCTTATAGGAGCATTGAGGGTTAACTGTCGATGATCTTTCTTGTATCTTGAAGCTTGAGCTACCCACCTTTCTTGTAAGTTGTAAGGAAGTTTCTCGATTATGGGCTCAACTCCACGTGCTGTATCCAGATATGAGAGACCTGGCAGATATCCACTAGACTTAGCGGCTTCTATTTCTAAGAGTAGGTCTCCCAAACCTCTCAGCTTTTGGTAATACTTACTTGTTATTCTTGGATAGTTTTCTATCCTTTTCAGCAGAGCATCCTCGATCACTTCAGGTGATCCATAGCATTGTTCTAGTCTCCGCCACACCATTGCAAGTCCTGCTGCTGCGTCATGAACATGTACTGATCTGATCCTTTGGGCTTGCTCAGTGGACTCTGGTCCTAGCCATCTGACGAGCTGGTCAAGCTTTCCTTTCTCCGTCATATTTAAGTCTTGGGTACCACTCAGGAAAGATGACTTCCAGGCCCAGTAGTTTTCTGGACGGTCATCGAATTTCATGAGACCAGCGCTTACTATCTCATGGTGCATCAGGAATTTTGCCACTTCTATAGCACTTGTTGCGTCTGGCGAATACTTCTCGGGTGTAAACTCAGGGTATGGCTGCGGCTGGTAAGGCTGATGAGGCGCTTGACTGAATCCACTTTGTTTAGGTGGTTGTTCTCGTCTGTTGTAAGTCTTTCTGCTATAATCCAGACTTGTATTTGCTTGAGGAGGGAGTACGCGAGCATCCGTTTGCACTCTTGGAGGGTTGGCAGATTGGTCTCTGAGCATGCGACCACTTGACTTCCCACACTGAGATTCTGATTCAGCCTTGCAATGTTGCGTAGTATCAAAGTTGCTTATTGCTGGTGGAGTCAATGAAGACCTAGGTGCGTCATTGGACTGCTGGTCGGTGTACATGGTTGCTTGTGACTGTACGTACTCACGGGTGCGTTGGATTGCGCTGTGGGATGACATCTGGTTTTCTATGCCATCGTACTGAGCTTCGGCAGCCCTTGTGAAAACTTCTGCCTCGGCTAAGGCTGCTGCAGCGTTTTTCTGCTGTTTGACTAAGTGTAAAGATGCTTCCACTTCTGCTTTCTTTTTGAGTGCTTCAGATTCACTCTTTGCTTTTTCTCTCATCAATTCAGCTTCTTGCTCCGCATAAGAAGCCATGGCGCAAGCTGCCTCTGCTTTTGCTCTTGCCTTAGTCGCTTTGTCGCTAGCCGATGACAGACTGGTGATGCTTGAATGTCTAGAACTAGTACGCTTAAATCTTGCTGAATCGGCGCTAGCTGAAGTCAGATTTGTTTGACTGGATGCTCTAGACAATGTTGTGCATCTAGACTTGTTTCTTGGCAAGCTGTGTGTGTCATCCTCCTTATAGGAGCATTGAGGGTTAACTGTCAGAGTGTTGTTCTCTGTGTTCTGCATCTTGATTTAGCTGGCAGCATGGATAATGATGATGACTGGACACAGGCAGTATCAGTTTTGTAGTGAGTGAGAGAAATTAGTTTCTCTTTAGCTTCACTCCATGTGGCTGAAAGGAGTTTTTAGTCCTTTTACTGCGGAACGACGATTCAAAGCTGTTTAGCTGCTTCTGACAACGATTTAAAGCCTTTTTACTGTAATGCCTCGGCTGTGTGTGTTGCTTTAGGTACACAGCTTAACATCAAGTATAAACCAAGTCCCAATGAAAGACGCGCTGGTTGTTGAACTGATGCAATCTTTACTGAGATATAATGAACAGGAATGTGTACAATAGTATGATGATATGGGATGAGATGTGATGATATGATATGTGGTAAAACTGTGAAACAAACATAAAAAGACAAATGTAAGCATGGCTATTCAAGCAACATACATTATACATGGCTAATACAAAAGATAGGCCTAACATGTGCTTGCTTACTACACTGAAACACACATTATCTATCTGCAATGTCTAGCATCCCTTTACACAAGCTGAACTAGCAAAACCCCTTTACTCACAGGCTTTGGTGTTCGTCAGGTTTGCAAATTGTAATAGCTTTAAGATGTCTTGTGGATCTGGTCACTACAGTAGCTAGAGCTGGAATGAAACAGGAAATGTCCCAGCAAGCCTTAGACATACAGAGAAGACCCGCCTCTAGGCATCAAGAAAATGGAGGGTCTTAAAGAAACAGACACTGCTGAGTGCCAAGCATGTAATATACATTGCAAAGGCAGCACACACAGGTTAGAGGATCCACACACTTGGCACATATTCCCTTCCCCCACCCACACATGCTACTTACCAGATGGAAATAAAAAAAAACTTACCTTTCCTCACAGGATCATCAGATTCAAAGCCAGGCAGGCCCACCACTTGCTGGCTATGGAAGCACTGGGCCACCGCAAGTTCCTCCTCAGTCCACCTTACGGTGCAGGGTGGGCCTCCTCCAGTGCCCCTGGCATGGGCTGCTTGCTTGGCCATCTTGTCACGGACCAAACTCCTCAGATCATTGATCTTCTTCTGAATCCCACTGGGGGTCCTCGTCTCCCCCCCCTCCGCATTGATCCGATCAGTTATCTGCTGTATGATCGCCCTCTTCCTGGCCGTGGTGACGTCCCGGCTGTCAGGGCCATGCAAAAATCTCCCAAATTGGGTGATCGCCCTGGCCAGCAAGTGCTTCTCTCGCACCGAGAAGTTTAATTTTCTTCTCGTAGGTGCCATCTCACAACACAGCACTCAGCAACAAACAGACACTAAATTGAAACAGAACAAACAAACACAAAAACACACAGAACAAACAGACAAAAAGACACAGAACAAACACAAAAAGACACAGAACAGACAGCCAAAAAGACACAGAACAGACAGCCAAAAAGACACAGAACAGACACACACAAAAATCAGACAGCAAAAAAACAAAAACACAAGCAGACAGCTAATACAAATTCAACCAAAAAACACAGAAGAAACAGACACAAAAAACACTCAGAAAATACACACAGCTTATACAACCTCCTACTACAATAAATCTTTAATATAACACTACACTCACCAATAAACAGCCACAGACAACAGAGCAAAAGACACTTGCTTTAGGAAGGGAAACACAGGGATGTACTTTTGCAAGGGAAGTGCGTTTGTCTGGGGCTATTTAAGCACAGGGCGATTCTCAAACTAAGTACGCTTGGCCTTTTTCCTATCTCACTGATTGCGCCGAGCCGAGTTCTGCACATGCCCAGTGAGGTGCAGATTCGTGCGCGCATGCGCAGTACGGCCGGCCCTTCATTTGCATGGGGTCACGGTTCATTTTAATGGAGCACGCCCACTTCCTTCCCACTTGCAATAACCTAACTTGCATAACTTAAATGATATATGTTTGGAGTAACTTAATTTGCGCCGCTCTACGTGAATCTGGCCCTAAATAATTAACATAATAAAGTTCATGTGAATAAAGTTCATCCAAGATGTGGTGCAGAAACACCTGTGTGAAATCCAAAATCTAGATTTTGTGAAGAGGTCTAGCCAAACAAATAAGATCCGCCACCATAGATAGGTATACTGCTTACCAGAAGCATTGGTCCAAAAAAGGACCTAATACAGCATAAGGATAGATTCCGATGGACCACAGCCCACGATGGCTAGTGATGTAGCAGACCTCAAACAGACTCCACAACTCTCATACCCGTGTAGCGTTGTTGACATGTAAGGAAAGGATGCCTCTCATAGTGTAAAACCAACGGTAAATTATTAAACAAAAATAGTAAAACTCACATTTCCATGTAGTAAGATACGCCTTAAGCCTGTTGCGCCAGCCGGACGCAAACAGGCAAACCCGTCCTGTGTAGAGATTCAGCAAATGGGGGGTGGTGACGTCAGCACGCCGCTCGTTCCGCCCTACGCGTTTCGTGATAGGTCACGTCGTCTCGGGGGACGGGCGGTGTGCCGCGTCATCCCCCCATATAGGAAGACAAATTAAACCAAGCCTCGTTTCAGACGTCTGCGCGCCCGTGCGCTCACCTCCGAGGATCAAGCCTCGTTTTGACAGTAAAGACGGCCCCATTCTCCCATCCATCTAGAGCTTATCAGGCACCGCTGGAGAGGAATTAGAGCCGTGCGCGCGAGCCCAAACGGCCGGAAGGGCTGGTACACTCGTGTGTCACGTCAGCTCACCAAATTCAGATGCGCCTAGGGGACACCGGACATGTTGGATAACAACATTTCATCGTATTAATTGACTCTACATGTTTTTCCAAAAAAAAACGCAATCACATATATGAAATTGTGAAATTCATAAATGATTAAGAATACAACTGTAAAAAGTATATATATAAAAAATATATCATATATAATATATATAACATTTTTAAATTTTAAAACTTTAATACAAAAAATACCCCAATATGCAACCTGGGTTCACTATAGGGTAATGCGTGCTCGCATATACCCGTATGGGGCCAACATGCCCCAACTAGCGGGGGTGCATAGTTGGTCACGTATTGGTTATTAGATGTTGAACATTAAAAACAACTACCAAACCCCATCATAGGTGCAGAGTTTGGTAATAAATTTAGAACCGGCAATGCAATCAATGTCAGAAATACTACATTCTGGCCAGATAGACATCCCAAAGGAGGAAAAACTATAATTGAATAAGGGAAATTTATAAGGGGGGGGAGGGGGGGAAACCTCCCAACCTACAGAGAACCTGCAGTTATCAGCAGGACACTAGCCTACGGTGGGAAACAGGAGGAGGGGTAGTTCCTGCGTCCATATTTAGTCCCAAGCCATCCCTGGGTCCCCACCCCTCGACCAAACATTAGTTGAATAAACTTATGGGTTTAAATTTTCATGGTTAAGCCTGGTAGATGGACATGGGCCGATAGAGGCCAACACCCTTTAAGCGTTGTTTATAAAGGCATTGACGTCTGTGTCGACATTGAGTCCATGAGGGAGATACGTTCTCAAACGATGGATCCATGACATCTCCTGTTTAGATATTTCTCTGTGCTTGGTCATAGTGTCTGGACACCGAATGATTAGGAAAACCCTTCCTAATGTTGGCTATGTGTTCATTCAGCCTGATGCGTAATTCCCTTTTAGTCCTGCCAACATACTGAAGTCCACAGGGACATTGGATGAGGTATGCTACCCCCTTGGATGAGCAAGTTATGAAGGGTTCCACCTCATGGGTCTTACCAGTACTGGTAGAACTGAACTGGATGATCTTCCGATCTTTATATTTGTTCAGAGTACAGACCTGACATTTCTTACACCTATGGTATCCAGTCAGGTTTTGCAAAAAGGTCCTGTTCTCACTGGGGGGGGCCTGGACACTTGGTGCAACCCGACTCGATAATGATGAGGCCCCTCTGAAGACCACTGATGGTCTTTCCGGCAAAATGGGTGCCAGAAGCTGATCGCTCTCTAGCACATGCCAATGTTTCCGGATCAGGCGTTTGATGCTCTGATGCTGGGCCGAAAAAGTTGTAATGAACGGGATAGAGAAGTCAGACCTTCCCTCTCTCACTCGATCACCCAAAAGGATGTTTCTATCCATATCTTTCGTGGTTAGTACCAATCTGGACAGTATAGTTGGGTCATAACCCTTTTCAAAGAATCTGCCAGAGAGGATTGTTGCCTGATTGTCATAAGCTTCCACATGTGTACAGTTCCGTCTGAGCCTGGCGAATTGCCCCTGAGGGACCGCTTTAAGCGAGGGGGCGTAGTGACAGCTATCAAGGGGAATATACGAATTCCTATCCGTTTGTTTAAAAAACGTTGTAGTTGTAAATCTGTCACTCTCAACTGAGATCACTAAGTCCAAAAAATGGACCTTATCCTGGCTGGCTTCAAATGTAAACTTGATACCCCTAGTGTTATCATTGAGTGACAACATGAACCCTTGGAGATCAGGCTCACCTCCATCCCAGAGGAGGAGGACATCGTCGATGTACCTAACCCAGAGAACCACTTTGGGTCTCCGGTTGACATCCACAACATACTCCTTCCACTTGGTCATAAATAGATTGGCCAAGCTGGGGGCATACTTGGCCCCCATGGCCACTCCTCTATCTTGACGAAAGAAGGCATGGTCGAACCAAAAATAATTATGGCTCGCCGCAAATTGCAGCAAAGTCATAATAAACTTTATTTGAGAGCGGCCCAAATCAGACCCTCTATTCAGATAAATCTCCACTGCTTCAAAACCCAAGTCATGGGGGATGATGGTGTATAATGAAGTCACGTCCGCTGTGACCAACCAAATTCCCTTTTTTGGTGTGATGTCTGCTAACAGGTTGATAACCTGTTTGGTATCCCTAATGAACGAGGGAATCTTCTGAACCAGTGGTTGCAGGAAAAAGTCTATATACTTGCCCACCCGAGACAAGGTCAAGTACCCTCTTATCCATCAGAGCGGCACCACAGTTGTCCCAGGCAACCTCTGGCTTTAACACACAAAGCTCCCTGGAGGTTTCCAAGGACACCGCTTCAGCCTTATATACGGTTGCTAAGGGGAATCTCATATCCTGCTTAGCGATCACCCCTACCTCATTAACCTCCCTGGCGGTATGATTATTTCAGAAAAAAGGTGCTGAAAGCGGTACCATTATTTGCAAGGAAATTTGGCGTTTTATACTGTAGGCCTGTAATTCTTAGGAATAACTCACTTAAATCTGACCAAACAAGAGACTAGTAGGCATCCTGGGTATGACATTTTTTTAAAAACAAAATTATAAATTATAATATAATAAATAATTATAAATAATTATAACAAGTAATAATATCATTATAATAAAAATTATTCAATAATGTAATCAACTCAAAATCACTGAAATTTGCTCAGTTGCATAATTGTCGCTGTCATTACTTTTATTTTCTTATGACGAATTTCCCCACAAATCGCTATCGCACAATTCTGCAAGTGATTATAATTTATTATCGCTGTTTTCTAGCTGCTCTAAAACCATTTTTGACATAAAGGGACACTTTTGGTTGCTATGGACAATCTACAGTTTGCAGGCAGAAAGAACAGTTTTTATTATATAAAAGTACATGTAGGACACTGGGTAGACCACTAGGGACAAGGGGTGTGTGTATTTTTTACATACAGTAAGATTACAGTATACTGTATGTAATGTGTTTGTTTACGTTATTGAATTTGGCGCCGTTCTCCGGTCCCGTGCGTCGTAACGTCGCAGGGAACGGAGATCGGCGGCACAGGAGGAAACTGTGTGAATCGAGCGAGGTCCCGCTCGCTCACACAGCGTGGTGGCATCGCTGGATCCAGGGACAAGGTAAGTAACTTTGTCTCTGGCTGCAGCGAGGCAAGCCCGAGTCTGACTCGGGGTTACCGCTTTTGGTATAAAAATCTCACCCCGAGTCAGACTTGGGAATACCGCTAGGAGGGTTAAGCATCACATCACCATAAGCACATGTATCATCAGCAATATCTTCATCATCATCAGCATTCATAAACATAGCAGTTTTATAATCTCTATCAGATTGTCCTTTGTCAGAACGCATGGCACCCTGCGTGCCACACAGCACATCACCCTTCCTCTCCAAAGGACAAAGTAGGGTGGTAAATAGATAAAATGTATCATTTATAATATAATTTATAATATTTTTTTACCATGCCCAAGTTGCTTTAACTGACATTGTGTGCAAATCACAGGAAATTCCTTGGATGTGCACAAAATAACTAAATAAAAATACATTGTAACAATAACATTGATGCAATGTATTCACAAAGTTTGCAGACAGTGTTTGCGGGTTCTGTTTATACTGGAGCCACTTCCAGCTCTCCTTCAACAGAGTCTGGGACCAAGATGAATGCTAGAAACACTGGGGGAGATTTACTAAAAATTGAGTGTGCAAAATCTGGTGCAGCTCTGCCATAGAGTAGGAGATAGTGCCCGCATCCCTAAACCAGACAAGTTACAAAGAAAGTTTTCCTCTAAATGAGACTTTGAAGGGCAGTACTCCTCATAAGATCATGGCATGAATATAAAAATAAGTGTTTTATTAGAAAAAATAGAAGAACAGTATGGAAATTCATACAGGATGCATTTACATTGATGTGCCATCAGTCCACAAAATATCATGCATGACATGCACATTTCATATGGTAATAGTCCTTGCAAATATATGTACAGTAGGTGAACCCGATTTTGTGTCAATCTCGCTCTCTTTCTCGGCGAGATTGAGCACCTACGAGCCCCATCGCGGGAGCCAGCGCCGAGCTGGCTTGCCGCGATGGAGACAGAGCCGTCATAGAAGCGACGGGAGATCCGACTTGGATTCCCGCCAATTCTACACGTGTGCGGCATTTGTTATGAATCCTGAGGGGGAAGTCCCCGCCGGATTTTAAATAAAAATCCGGCATGGGTCCCCCCTCAGGAGCATACCGGTCCCTTAGGTCTGTTATGGGTTGTAAGGAGAGCCCCCCCTACGCCGAAAAAAACGGCGTAGGAGGTCCCCCTACAATCCATACCAGACCCGTATCCAAAGCACGCTACCCGGCCAGCCAGGAAGGGAGTGGGGACGAGCGAGCGCCCCCCCCCTCCTGAGCCGTACCAGGCTGCATGCCCTCAACATGGGGGGGTTGGGTGCTCTGGGGCAGGGGGGCGCACTGCGGCCCCCCCACCTCAGAGCACCCTGTCCCCATGTTGATGAGGACAGGGCCCCTTCCCGACAACCCTGGCCGTTGGTTGTCGGGGTATGCGGGCGGGAGGCTTATCGGAATCTGGGAGCCCCCTTTAATAAGGGGGCCCCCAGATACCGGCCCCCCACCCTAACTGAATGTGTATGGGGTACATCGTACCCCTACCCATTCACCTGCAAGAAAAGTGGTAAAAACACAAATAAACCACACAGTGTATTAAAATATTTTATTAGTCTGCTCCGGAGGCCGCCCCTGTCTTCTTTATTAGCTCTTTTACCAGGGGGGCTTCTTCTTTGACGTCTTCGGGTGGGTGGGTGGGGGCCGCCGTCTGGTTCTCTTCCACCGCCGGGGGGGGTGGCTTTTAAAAAAGCCCCCACCCCCCGGTGGGTTTCCTCCGGCGTCTTCGGCGGGGCTCTTCTTCTTCCGCTATCCCGACGGGTCTTCTCCGCTATCCGGGGGGTCTTCTCAACTCTCCGGGGTTCTCCTTCTGTCTTCGCCGCTCTCCGTTGTTGACTCGGCGCACCCCGGTTCTTCGTCTCGCAGTCCGGTCCCTTCTTCCGTGCTGTACGTCTTCTTCTCCTTCCGTGCTGTGATGAGTTCTTCTTCCGCGCTGTGACGTCATGTTCTTCACGTCTCTCCTTCTCCCGATGTTGTCACGTCGCCTTTCCTCTCTGCAATGACGGGTGCGCGGGTGCATCGGACCTATATAGGCCTCACAGTCCCATCATGCTCTGTACCTACCCATGTGATACCTACCCACGTGGGTAGGTATCACATGGGTAGGTACAGAGCGCCCCCCTGCCCCAGAGCACCCAACCCCCCCATGTTGAGGGCATGCAGCCTGGTACGGCTCAGGAGGGGGGGGCGCTCGCTCGTCCCCACTCCCTTCCTGGCTGGCCGGGTAGCGTGCTTTGGATACGGGTCTGGTATGGATTGTAGGGGGACCTCCTACGCCGTTTTTTTCGGCGTAGGGGGGGCTCTCCTTACAACCCATAACAGACCTAAGGGCCCGGTATGCTCCTGAGGGGGGACCCATGCCGGATTTTTATTTAAAATCCGGCGGGGACTTCCCCCTCAGGATTCATAACAAACGCCGCACACGTGTAGAATTGGCGGGAATCCAAGTCGGATCTCCCGTCGCTTCTATGACGCGCTTGCTGGGATGTGCTGTCACTATTCCAGTGAGTGCGAGGTGTCGGCGAGATCTCGGCACCACGTCGCCGAGTATCAGCGCGACGCTGTCGTGCTAAAAGCACAATATCACAAACACCTACTGTATATGTGGCATTAACACCCCAGAGAACTCAGGTGCCTTAAATGATCTATGTGATTACCTGTGCTTTGGCTTGGTCCCTGTACAGTCGGGTCTGATCTGAATATGCAGCATGTGACTGAGACTGGAGAAGGTGCCCATTTATATGGGTGGAACTGACATCAGGCGTCCCGCGGATGCTTGACGGGGCATGATGACTTCATGCATCGGGTGAGAGAGGGCCGGATCTGACGTGACAGCGACAGTGGCCTGCATCGGCGGCTCACGGCGCACATCGGGAGCTATGGTGACCAAGCTAACCTGGCTATCGGCTCCAATCACAGGGAGCCAGCTGCATCATGGAATGAGGTGGGCGGTCCCTGTGCTCCGAGTGAGTAACAGCTGAATGGGCAGAACAGTGCGCCCGCTATCTGGACCCACTCAATGTACCACAAGATGATTGTTCCGTTAAACCATCTGACAATATTGAAGCACAATGAACCGCGGATCGGGTAAGCACTAAACATACCTCTCTACAATATAGTGGATCACACATATGCCGACAACATTCTGTCCAAATCAGAATTGGACTACGTATGAACCCAATTACCTCGCACACCAACGTTCTATTCCCTACTAAAACTCCATAAGAGGATGCACTGTCCATCGGGAAGACCCATCATATCAGGCAATGGCTCAATAAGTGGAAAATTAAGTAAATTTGTGGATGGACATTTACGCCCCTATGTCACAAATTTACATCGTTATTTACGTGACACTATGCACCTTTTACAAAGTATCGATGGTCTGTGCATTCCCTCCACGTCGGTCTTAGTGACCATCAACATGGAGGCTCTGTACAGTTCAATACCACATGACAAGGGCCTGGCATGCATCAAGCAAGTAATTTCCCAGAACAGTCATTTTGAAAAAAAGACCAATGAATTCCTGATAGGTACCTTGGAGTTTATACTCCACCACAGTTTACCCCGACTGTAAAGGGACCGAGCCAAAGCACAGGTAATCACATAGATAATTTTAGGCACTTGGGTTCTCTGGGGTGTTAATTCCACATATACATATATTTGCAAGGACTATTACCATCCAAAATGTGCATGTCATGCATGTTATTTTGTGGACTGATGGTGTCCTCCCCATTTCACAGGCCACCTGTCCCTGATTAGGTACAAGGATTCCCAACATTTGATGTAAGTCTGGTGATGACCGATGGGTTCATCTTTTGCTTCAACCATTTAAACAACTAGGTCTGTACGTTTTGAACCAATATCCATACAGTAGTATTTGTAAGCATTATTCTAATGCAGTGTTTCACATAGTGGTTGTAACAATATATTTTCAATTTTCAGCGACACTAGTTTCTCTGGGCTACACATGGGGCAGTATTGCTGGGGCCTGGATTGAGCGCCCTCTGTGGGTGACTTCCCCTGGTTTTGGGTTTTTCCATGCGTGCCCACCTCTCTGGACCCAAGTTGGTTGGCATATGGCAGCAACAGCTCTCTAAATGTTTTTGTTTGGATGCAAGATTAATGATTTCTTATGCAATTTTTATGGTCAGTGGATCTGTACAATGTGTTTGACCAATTTTTGTTGTGATGTACAATGTATATATACTTATAGCTCTCTCTATCAATTATAGACATATAACGTCCTGTGTAGAACCACCTACCCCTGAAGAAGAAAACTAATATTGCTAACTCAAAACACATAGGGTCATCTCTGTTGTTATTGCACCCGTCAGAGTAGTGGTTTTGCAACTGTCTTGTATCATTGCACATCATTGTAAATACATCTTGTGTGAATTTGCATACGGTTCATCCATTTCTAACTTTTTCTAATAAAACACTACTATATATATTTATGCTTTGATCTTTTGAGGAGTACCGCCCTTCAAAGTCCCGTTTAGTGGAAAACTTTTTTTCTAGCTTTACTGGATTTTTAACAGTATAGGCACTTTTTAATATTTTACATAGCTATACCCGCAAAAGGGGCCAGCCTGAAGTGATCCAGCAGGACCTAATTTTCTGACCAAAGTTCCACTTTAAAGGCCAATTGCACCTTCCAAAAAACAAACAAACAAAACAACAACAGCAGCAGGGATTGTAGAGCTCCAAATTTAACTCAATGGGGGGTTGACGGTGGGCATCTGCAGTAAGACTCATGCAGAGTGTAATAGCCTGGAATGGCATCTTCTGCCCTGCTCTATGGGAAGCGTTATCTAAAAAATAGCAGAACACCCATAAACTTGCTTGTATTGTTGTGGATGTCATGGATGCTCAAGAGGTGCAATGATCTAGAACTGCACCCTCTGCCCAGCTCTACGGGAAGCATTCACTAAAACATAGCAGAACAACAACCATAAACTTGCCTGTATTGTCATGGATGCTCAGGCGGGATACAAGCTGATCTGTGATTGGTTTTAATTGTTTTTATGCACAATTTACACCTATTGTGTGTAAGCAGGTTAGCCACAAAATATATGCCAGCCTAGAAAGTCACTAGAGTCACTCATATTGTTCTTAAATAAATCATCTTATGTACTGCTTCTTTTAATGTATTAGAAATGTAAAGATTGATTTATTAATATGTATACACTTTATGAAAACTCCACAAGATTACACCATTAGGCCTATTTATAGAGATTTACACCAAAGATTCATAAAACTGTCACCCAGGAATCACATATTTTCTCACTTGAAATCAGTTAGAAAAATGTGTGACTTTTGGGTCAAGTTGTGTAATTCATAAGTAAAAACAAATAGACCCCTATGGTGTATTTATTATCAGAATTTAAGTTTTAATGATAACAGTACATGCATTTTGCTAGAAATACACAAGATGGGGAAGTAGCACATTATCAGTGATGACATTTTACTGATAACTAGAAACTTGAATTTACATCATAACTCATATATTGTTGTACATAAATTGAACTTTCTTATTCCAATGCTTAAACCTTTTTGGTGCATTGTAGATGGGTCAGAACACTGAGCTCACAAGGTGCAAAGCAGGTGAATCTGGATCTGGTGCAAAAAAAAAAAATTCATTCATCTTCTAAACATGACTTTTTCTTTGCCGCCCCTATGAGGAAAAGCCTGTGGGGTTTGTTTTGTAGGATTTACCGTACACAAAGTGTGTGCAAGGAGAGCAATAAGGAAGAAAGAATTGGCAGCAGATTATAGAATGAAGAACACACAACGTTTGATGCCTAAGACAACACGCTTCTGCTGGGACTTCCTAGAATATACAGAACATTTTATTGTATTATTACTCCAAGTCCTAAACTGGTTTAAAATAAGGAGACCCTGTCACCAACTCAAAGGCGTGCAGGTAAATGCACAGACAGATTAAAGATTTAACATTTTTAGTTGAAGTATTTTTATTTTCCTTAAACCATTTCTCTCAGTGACAATATGCCTTTTAACTCACGGGATAGTTTGATTTCTTCAGGAAAAGTAAATTCCTAGTACACCCCCCTCTCCTTGCACATCATAGCACTCTCGTTTTCAGAGATTGTCTAACTATGGTCTGTGCTGGCCAAGATCCCTCTCCTCACCTCTCTATATAACCAGGGCCGGATTAACAATGGGGCTGATGGAGCTGCAGCTCCAGGCCCCTTTCTCAAGATAGGCCCATTTGCCCAAAAAAAAAAAAAAAAAAAAATTTTTTTTTTTTTTTTAAGAATTTTTTTTTTCTAAGATCGAATTTGGGGGGTTGTAGCTCGATGACCAGAGGTCACAGAAACCCTACATTTGGGGGTAGGCATGGGAAGAGATACCCCACAACTGGTTAAAATATGGGACGGCTATCCTTTATGGTTCCGGAGATACGGGGCTGCTTGCACAGCCTGTCAGAAGCTACATTCAGAGCGGCCAATATAAATACAAGCTGACACACTACAGCAGACTGATAGGATCACAGGGCTTATAATAATTATTTGTATATTACTCATGGTAATTAACCCCTTGCCACCCAGGCCAATTCTGACACCTCTCTCCTACATGTAAAAATCATCATTTGTTTTTTGCTAGAAAATTACTCTATGGCGGTCTTTGCACTTTTTATTTTGCATGGTATAGAGCTGCACGATTCTGGCTAAAATGAGAATTGCAATTTTTTTGCTTAGAAGATAGATCACGATTCTCTCACGATTTTTGCGGCGTAACATCATCTTTCACATAAAAAAAAAAAACAAAAAAAAATGGGCTAACTTCACTGTTTTGTTTTTATGGTTTTTATTATTCATTGAAGTGGGCAAATGCAGTGTGACATAACATATTGCAGCAATAGCCATTGTATTCCCTAGAGTCTCTGCTAAAATATATATAATGTTTGGCAGTTCCAAGTAATTTTCTAGCAAATAATATTGCTTTCTAACTTAAGAAACAAGTGTTGGACTTTAAGTGGTTAAATTTAGTTACAATGTTAGTTAGTTACAATGTTTCATTTTGTTTACAAACTTCGCAGACTGCCCAGATTTGTTCTTTACACACAGAAGTGTATCCCTTTGATCTAAGAAGGAAGTGTCAGTTACAATGTTTCCTGTTAAAAACTTGGCAGACTGCCCAGATATTTTCTTTTGACAGCTGAAAGTCTCTCCACTTGTTATATGAAAGAATCAGCAAACTCTGCATTGAAGATCGTCAGGGGGGTTGAATCGAGATCACGATTTTTTAAACGATTAATTGTGCAGCTCTAGCAGGGTATTTGCGCAGCAATTTTTCAAACATGTTTTTTTGGAAAAAAATGTTTCATTCATTAAAAAAAAAGTTAGCTAGTTAAGTTAGCACAATTTTTTTTGGTATCCTAAGCGATGCTTTACATTTTTTTAGGTTACATGTTTAGAGTTACAGAGGAGGTCTAGTACTAGAATTATTGGGCCAAATTCCCAAAAACGTAGCCTAACTTAACTTTCAGCAGTTAAGTTACACAGGCGTTAAATTTCTACCTAATTGCCCGATCCACAAAGCACTTACCTAGAAATTTCAGGCCGTGTAACTTAAGTGCCTCCGTCGCAAGGCGGTCCTCCTCTCCGGGGGGCGATTACAATTTAAATGAGGCGCGCTCCCGCGCCGGCCGTACTGCGCATGCGTGTGACATCATTTTCCAGATGTGCAGCGCGATAACGTAATTTACGCCCGGCTTTGTGGATTGCGACGGGACAATAAAGTTGCGACGGGTGAAAAATAAAATACGCGCCGGGAAAAAAAATTCAAATTTAAAAAAAAATTGCGGCGAACGAAAAAAAGGTCTGGTTTTACATGGTGTACTAACTTTACACATTGTAAAACCAGCCCTAATTTAATGCAAATAGTAACTTATGCAGAAAACACAAAGCTTTAATGCTTTGTGGATCTGCTTAAGTACTCATTTGCATACGCTAGCCGGCATTTCGACTCGAAATGCCCCCAGCGGCGGATGCGGTACTGCATCCTAAGATCTGACAGTGTAAGTGTCTTACAGATGTCAGATCTTCTGCCTAACTTTGGAAAAATCCCTTTGAGGATCGTTTCCAAAGTTAGGCACAGAGATAGGCAGGCTGAACAGCAGTTCCGCCTGCGTATCTCTTTTGAGAATTTGGCCCATTGTTCTCGCTCTAACGATCGTGGCGTCTGTAACCTGTGTGTATCTGGCTCTGATACTAACAGTGCCTACCCAGCCACTGACTAGTATCTCTCCCCAGCCTGTCCCCACACACCCTCTCACCTGCTGACCTGTGGATGGGGGAATCACTCCTGCAGTGTTATTGTGTTCTGCCAGTGCGTACAATGATCAGTGTTGCTAACTTTAGCTGGCAAGACTGATTGTTTTAAGAAAAAAAAACAGGCTGGTTGTACTCAAGTTGATTAATAGATTGACTTGTGTAAAACCAGCTAGCCCATACATAGATTGACTATGGCTGGTCTCTGCATAATTGGCGCAATTTCAATCCATGTATGACCCGCTTAACCACTACTCAGTCCCTAAATATCCTTCCACTCCTGTACATAGTGCTCACTGTCATACTCTCCACACTCCTCTCCTGTACATAGTGCCCACTGTCATACTCTCCACACTCCTCTCCTGTACATAGTGCCCACTGTCAAACCCTCCACACTCCTCTCCTATACATAGCGCCCACTGTCATACCCTTCACACTCCTCTCCTGTACATAGTGCCTGCTGTCATACACTTCTCTCCTGTACTTAGTGCCCACTGTCGCACCCTCCACACTCCTCTCCTGTACATACTGCTCACTGTCATACCCTCCACACTCCTCTCCTATACATAGTGCCCACCGTCATACCCTCCACACTCCTCTCCTATACATAGTGTTCACTGTCATACCCTCCACACTCCTCTCCTATACATAGAGCCCACTATCATACCGTCTACATTCCTCTCCTGTACATACTGCCCACTGTCATACCCTCCACACTCCTCTCCTGTACATACTGCCCCATCATACCCTCCACACTTCTCTCTGGTACGTACTACCCTCTGTCATACCCCCTCACTCTTCCTGTACATACTGCCCATTGTCATACCCTTCACACTCCTCTCCTGTACATAGTGCTTTTTTCCGTACCCTTTGTACTCCTCTCCTGTACATAGTGCCCACTGTTAGACCCTCCACATTCCTCTCCCTCACCTGCACATACTTCCCACTTATATACCGTCCATACTCCTCCCCTATGTCGCTTACCCACAAAAACAGTTCTTTAAAATTATACTGAATATCCTCAATGTTACCAGCTCTAGAATGGACACACTTTTGTTAGTTCAACTAAAGGAAATATCAGTTCTCATATTTGTTCTGCCCCATTATTAGTACTCATTTAATTTTGTGATTACTACTATGATGTATAGAGGAACATCGGGGATCTCAGCTACTCTAAATATAGCACTTATATAAAAAAGTGGCCCTGAAAATATTTTTTAAATGTTGGCAACTGTGCACTTAGGCACTGCCCAAGGGCCACCGTCCACCGGGTCAGTAGGGGGCCCCATGAGAGGCTCCTGGGATCCTGTGATAATAAAGCGGTAGTAAACTTTCCTGACATTACTACTTTTTAGAGGCCCTGGGGTAGGTTATGCCACAACGTACAAGTATGCACAGCATATTAGCACATTAGTGTACACTTCAATTTTCAGACTGAGCCCTCCAGTGCTGCGATGAATCAGGCGGGGCCCGGGCACTTCCATCTTCACCCGGTCTTCCTTCTGGGTTCTGTGCCTTTGGTCACTTGCCTTGGCTGGGCTGCGTTCATGTCATTCCCACGCATTTATTTATTATTTATTACACCCCATTCACACCTCCGCGACAAAACGCCTGACGCCGGCCGCTCGTGCCGCTGGAGGGGAGAATTCCCATTGCTGGTTCACATCTCATAGACGCCGTACACCTGCGGCATGAAAAAAAAGTCCCATACCCTTTTTTTCAGGCGGCATTGGCGTTCGGCCATACAAAGCAATAGGAAGGATTTGTAAAAAAAAAGTTACACTATTCGCGGCAAAATACGCCGCGTACGCGGCGTTACTTGTCGCGGAGGTGTGAATGCAGCCTAAAAGGCCCCACCAAAATCCTCAGCACCAGGCCCATGATGTTCTTAATCTGGCCCTGTATATAACCTTTTATGTAGCTGCCCGGGGCGGGGGAGAATAGAGTGTCACTTGACTTCAAAGATGGTGGCAGTCTCAAGGCCTCTGTATGTCTACACAAGGGAGACTTTTACAGGTAAAAATGCCCCATATACTTCAATTGCACATCTAATCTTATGGGATGATAGTTTTGAAAAAAAAAAATTGAATGATCTGGCGACAGAAAATCTTTGCATACTTCTATATCTTCTTACATTAGCTACTCCAGTATGCTGAACCACAGCACCCAGCTGGAGAGCAGGTATCCGACACACCCCAGAGTACAGCAGCATCCTTCACTTTACTAAAGGTTACTAAAGATTGTGCTCCCCACCAACCAAAAAAACTTGCACTAGATTTCTTTTACAGGTTGCAAAGGATTTGCTTTTTTTTTTAAGTAGTGACAGGGTGATATTAAACCCTCCATTTACAAATGACATACAGCAACATACTTCAGAATATTTGATGTTTGCCTGCTGTTTTCCTCTTGTTGTCTCTTTATATTTTCCACTTAATATCTCCTTAACCTCTGATTTTTAGGGTAGCTCCGTTCCTGTGCAGGATCCCCTGGAGACACCCCAAGTGTGTGGGGGAACCAGCTGAAATTCAAAGCTGGCCATGCATGCACAGGAAACACTCTAGTATCTGAATTAGGAATGTGGGGCTTCCCATCAGCACTGTCAACTGCAGAAACCATCGCCAGTTAATAATGTGGTCTCTCCCTGATTGGGTACCCATACCTCCCAACTTTCTGAGATGGGAATGAGGGACACCTATCAGCAAAAGTATGCAGGAATAGGACACACCCGTTGTCACACTCCCATAAAGGAGAATTGTACAAAAAATAAGATTGGTTAAACCCGCAAGTGCTGTTTTTACCACCACTAATCCTTTATTTGGGTTTTGGAATTTACAAATGCAGCAATTTAGAAATCAGATGAAAGGTTTAGCACTGGGAAACACTTTTTGATAAATAAAAATTGCATTTTATATACATCTATATAGATCAGACCAAAATGAGGGACAAATGAGGAGGAATGAGGGACAGAGGGGCATTGCTCCAAATCAGGGACAGTCCCTCGAAATCAGGAACAGTTGGGAGGTATGGGTACCATGGGCCTAGGCCCCACCTACACAGTGACCTTAGATGACAACATTTCACCTTCTGGGCTTGGGATATCTGTACGAGAAATAGTGGGACACAAATAATAACATCCTCATGCTACTAGAATTGTGCTTTTGTCTGTGTCTCCATTGGCAACATTCCCCATCACTTCCTGGCCTGACAGCCTGGGAATAGGGATGAGCCGAACACTCCCCCCGCTTTGGTTTGCAGAAAAAAATGCTAACAGGCAAAAAAATTGTGCGAACACTGTTAAAGTCTATGGGACACGAACATGAAACATCAAAAGTGCTCATTTTAAAGGCTTATATGCAATTTATTGCCATAAAAAGTGTTTGGGGACCCGGGTCCTGCCCCAGGGGACATCAATACAAAAAAAGTTTTAAAAACAAATTTCTTTCTCAGTTTTAGGCTGATATGTGTATTTTGCTACATATTTTTTGGGAAAAAATCGCAATAAGCGTATATTGATTGGTTTGCAAAAAAGTTATAGCGGCTACAAAATAGGGGATAGTTTTATGGCATTTTTATTAATAATTATTTTTTACTAGTAATGGCGGTGATCTGCAATTTTTATAGTGACTGTGACATATGGCGGACACATCGGACACTTTTGACGCTATTTTGAGACTATTATCATTTATACAGCGATCAGTGCTATAAAAATGCACTGATAACTGTGTAAATAACACTGGCAGGGAAGGGGTTAACCACTAGGGAGTGAGGAAGGGGTTAGGTGTGTCCTAGGGAGTTATTCTAACTGTTTGGGGGCTGTGCTACCAGTGAGCCGGACACTGATCACTGCTCCCGATGACAGGGTGTCTCCGGTGGAGACAGGTGATGCACTTTACGCTGCGGACATCTCATCGCTGGATCCTGAACCCGGATGAAGAGGGGATCTTCTCATCGCTGGACCCCGTAGAGGAGATCACCCATCGCAGGATACCCACAGCATTGGAGCGGAGACCGAGAGTGGATTACCACCGCTGGAATCTTTTTTTTTAATAAAGGACTTTCCCAACGGTGTCTGTGTTTTTTTTTTTACAAATTGTTACACTTTCTTTGTGAAATGGTAGGGGTATGTACCCCATTACCAATTCACATGGGGGGGCGGAATCTGGGGGTCCCCTTTGTTAAAGGGGTCTTCCAGATTCCGATAAGCCCCCCGCCCGCAGACCCCCACAACCACGGGCAAGGGTTGTGGGGATGAGGCCCTTGACCCCCAAAGCATCCTCCCAATGTTGAGGGCATGTGGCCTGGTACGGTTCAGGAGGGGGGGCGCTCTCTTGTCCCCCCTATTTCCTGCGTCCTGACAGGTTGCGTGCTTGGATAAAGGGTCTGGTATGGATTTTAGGGGGGAACTCCATGCCATTTTTTTTAAATTTGGGGTGGAGTTCTTAAAATCCATACCAGACCTGAAGGGCCTGGTAATTGAATTTGGGGGGACCCCCATGCATTTTTGTTTTATTAATACATTTTCTCTGTATTGCTGGGAGCCGACAATTCATTATAGCCGCAAGTGATTTTAAATGACTTCAGAAATGACACTTTGTGCAGGGACAGTTCTAAGCATGGGAAACAAGCGCTGCTTTACAGGCATACTATACATCCCCCCCCACCCCCCAAGTACGAAATTTATAGGAATATTTTACTTTTAATGTTTCACTTTAAGCAATATTAAAATCACTGCTCCCGAAAAAACGTCAGTTTTTAAAACTTTTTTTGCAATGATACATGTCCCCTGGGGCAGGACCCAGGTCCCCAAACACTTTTTATGACAATAACTTGCATATTAACCTTTAAAATTAGCACTTTAGATTTCTGCCATAGACTATTCGGATTTGCACCCCAAATTGTTCGCTGCGAACGGGCAAACAGGCAATTTTCGAGTCAAACATGAGTTCGACTCAAACTTGAAGCGCATCCCTAGTGGTCGGCAAGCGATTGAAGGGACTTTTTTTTAAATGACAGAATTATTATTTTTTTATTGCATTTTAAGTCTAAATATGAGATCTGAGGTCTTTTTGACCACATATCTTATATTTAAAGAGGACCTGTCATGCTTTTCTCTATTACAAGGGATGTTTACATCCCTTGTAATGGGAATAAAAGCAACCCAAAAGAATAAAAGCAACCCAATTTTTTTTAAAACAGTGTGAAAATAAAAAAATGTAAGTCAAATAAATAAGATTTTTGTTTTTTAAGTGCACTGTCCCGACGAGCTCGGGCGCAAAAACGAACGCATACATGAGCAGCGCCCGCATATGAAAACAGTGTGCAAACCACACATGTGAGGTATTTCCACCATCGTTAGAGCGAGAGCAATAATTCTAGCTCTGTATCTCAAAACATGCAACCTTTAGAATTTTTTAAATGTCGCCTATGGAGATTTTTAAGGGTAAAATTTTGTCGCCGTTCCACAAGCGGGTGCAACTTTAAAGCGTGACATGTTGGGTATTTCTTTCATAATTTAAAAAAATTGGGCTAACTTTACTGTTGTCTTATTTTTTTATTCAAAAAAGTTATTTTGTTCCAAAAAAAGTGAGCTTGTAAGGCCGCTGCGCAAATACGGTGTGACAAAAAGTATTGCAATTACCGCCATTTTATTCTCTAGGGTGTTAGAAATATATATATATATAATGTTTGGAGGTTCTAAGTAATTTTCTAACAAAAACTGTTTTTTAATTGTAAACACCAAATCTCAGAAAGAGGCTCGGTCCTTAAAGCGGAGTTCCATTCAAATATGTAACTTCCGCTTTAAGCACTCCTCCCCCCCTTTGCATGCCACATTTGGCATGTAATGTTTTTTGGTGGGAGTGGGGGCTTTGTTTAGAGTGTCTGTTTCCTCCTACGGGCTACCTAGATGACCCCTCCTCTCCACCTAGGTGGCCCCTCCCTCTCAGCAATCTTTTGGGACACGTGACATGTCCCAGAAGATTGCTTGTCCACTGGGAGAGCGCAGTGCGACTCACGCATGCACAGTGCGTGCCCGGCCATGAAGCTGAAAGCTGTCATGGCCGGGTGCCCACAGTATCAATGGAGGCGCCGGTGGAGAGGAGGGGGAGAGGAGCAATGATCTGGGTGGCCATCGCAAGTGTCTGTTTATTAAAAGTCAGCAGCTACACTTTTTGTAGCTGCTGACTTTTAATAAACATAAAAAGCCTGGAACTCTACTTGCTGAGTAGCACAATTAGGTCCTCCTTCAAAAATGTATGAATTAGTGAAAAAAAAAAATGGAAAAATAATAGCTAAACGGTAGGGAAAGGTTAATTATGGCTAATAAGGATAAGTAGGGTGGTAAATAGATAACATTTATCATTTATAATATAATTTATAATATTTTTTTACCATGCCCAAGTTGCTTTAACTGACATTGTGTGCAAATCACAGGACATTCCTTTGATGTGCACAAAATAACTAAATAAAAATACATTGTAACAATAACATTGATGCAATGTATTCACAAAGTCTGCAGACAGTGTTTGCGGGTTCTGTTTATACTGGAGCCACTTCCAGCTCTCCTTCAACAGAGTCTGGGACCAAGATGAATGCTAGAAACACTGGGGGAGATTTACTAAAAATTGAGTGTGCAAAATCTGGTGCAGCTCTGCATGGTAGCCAGTCAGCTTGTTCAATTATGCTTTGACAAAAAACTGGAAGCTGATTTGTTTCAATGCACCAGATCTTGCAATCTCCAGGTTTAGTAAATGGAATCCCACTGTTTGCAGGCTTCTATTAGCTAATCTACTGTCATAAAGTTATGTGAAACACATCAAGGTATTGTGTAAAGCCGTCTTTATGAAGGTGATATGAGAACTACTTAAAGTGTAACTTTACCTATAAAAACTTGATAAAAATAATGTTCTTTAGCAAGGAACATACAGTACATTTCACATTAATAATTATGCTACCAAAATCAGTGTGTGCTTTAAATTGCCCCCAGCATTGTTCCTGTTTCTCCTTGCTGGTGGCTGCCATTTTGCTGAAGGCCAGAGCCCCTGAACAGCAGTAAATCTTTAGGCTTTCAGCAGATTGGTCTCTACAAATTTAGCACAGTGTTTAAAAATAGAGATCCGCTGAGCATGTGCAGAGCAGGGTGAGGCAGTGAATTACTTGATTTTAAACCGTATATTTGCCGTATATACCGTATATTTGCTAAATAGTGCTAGTCCATGGAGTAGGAGATAGTGCCCGTATCCCTAAACCAGACAGGTTACAAAGAAAGTTTTCCTCATCTGGAGATACGCCGTCGTAAGTCCTTTCTGAATCCGGGCCGGAGTGTGCAAAATATGGTGCAGCGCTGCATGGTAGCCAGTCAGCTTGTTCAATTATGCTTTGAAAAAAAAACTGGAAGCTGATTTGTTTCAATGCAACAGATCTTGCAATCTCCAGGTTTAGTAAATGAATCCCACTGTTTGCAGGCTTCCTTCACACAGGCGCACGGCTAGTATGCAAAACAGTGAACTAAGCATGTGGTTCCTGCTTCTATTAGATAATCTACTGTCATAAAGTTATGTGAAACACATCAAGGTATTGTGTAAAGCAGTCTTTATAAAGGTGATATGAGAACTCTTTAAAGTGTAACTTTACCCATAAAAACTTGATACAATAATGTTCTTTAGCAAGGAACATACAGTGCATTTCACATTAATAATTATGCTACCAAAATCAGTGTGTGCTTTAAATTGCCCCCAGCATTGTTCCTGTTTCTTTCTTGCTGGTGGCTGCCATTTTTCTGAAGGCCAGAGCCCCTGAGCAGCAGTACATCTTTAGGCTTTCAGCAGATTGGGCTCTACAAATTTAGCACAGTACTTAAAATCAGAGATCGGCTGACAATGTGCTGAGCAAGGTGGGGCATTGTATTACTGGATTTTACAAACAAAGAAAGTTTTCCTCTAAATGGGACTTTAAAGGGCAGTACTCCTCAAAAGATAAAAAAAAATGGAAGAACAGTATGCAAAGTATTCACTCAGGATGCATTTACAATGATGTGCCATCAGTGCAAAAAATATCATGCATGACATGCACATTTCATATGGTAATAGTCTTTGCAAATATATGTATATGTGGCATTAACACCCCAGAGAACTCAGGTGCCTTATATGATCTATGTGATTACCTGTGCTTTGGCTCGGTCCCTGTACAGTTGGGTCTGATCTGAATATGCAGCATGTGACTGAGACTGGAGAGGGTGCCCATTTATATGGGTGTTTAGGATCGAGTGATACAATCTTATAGAGGGTGTGGGAAGGGGCCAGGGATCAGGGAGTGCCCCCTGAGTCCCCGACGTGTGAAATCGCCTCCGCTCTGACTTTCTGGTGGAACTGACATCAGGAATCCAGTGGATGCCAGGCGGGGCGTGATAGCTTCATGCATCGGGAAAGAGAGGGCCGGATCTGACGTGACGGCGATGATGGCGGCCCGCGGCGCACATCAGGAGCCATGGCAACCAAGCTAACCTGGCTATCGGCTACAATCACAGGGGGCCCACCGCATTCATGGAATGATGCGGGTGGCCCCTGTGCGCCGAGTGAGTAACAGCTGGATGGGCGGAACAGTGCGCCCCGCTATCTGGACCCACTTAATGTACCACAAGATGAATGTTCCATTAAACCAACTGACAATATTGAAGCACAATGAACCGCAGATCGGGTAAGCACTAAACATACCTCTCTACAATATAGTGGATCACACATATGCCGACAACATTCTGTCCAAATCAGAATTGGACTACGTATGAACCCAATTACCTCGCACACCAACGTTCTATTCCCTACTAAAACTCCATAAGAGGATGCACCGTCCATCGGGAAGACCCATCATATCAGACAATGGCTCAATAAGTGAAAAATTAAGTAAATTTGTGGATGGACATTTACACCCCTATGTCACAAATTTACATAGTTATTTACGTGACACTATGCACCTTTTACAAAATATCGATGGTCTGTGCATTCCCTCCACCTCAGTTTGGTGGCCATCGAAATGGAGGCTTTTAACAGTTCAATACCACATGACAAGGGCCTGGCATGCATCAAGCATGTCATTTCTCTGAAGAAGAGAACTAATATCGCTAACTCGAAATGCGTTGAATCATCTCTGTTATTAACACAGATTAGTGATTTTCCAACTGTCTTGTATCATTGCACATCATTGTAAATGCATCCTATGTGAATTTGCATACTGTTCTTCCATCTTTTACTTTTTCTAATAAAACACTACTTTTTATATTCATGCTTTGATCTTTTGAGGAGTACTGCCCTTCAAAGTCCCATTTAGAGGAAAACTTTCTTTGTAGCCTTACTGGATTTTAAACAGTATATCCACTTTATAATATTTTACATAGCTATACCCGCAAAAGGGGCCAGCCTGAAGTGATCCAGCAGGACCTAATTTTCTGACCAAAGTTCCACTTTAAAGGCCAATTGCACCTTCCAAAAAACAAACAAAACAACAACAGCAGCAGGGATTGTAGAGCTCCAGATTTAACTCAATGGGGGGTTGACGGTGGACATCTGCAGTAAGACTCATGCAGAGTGCAATAGTCTGGAATGGCATCCTCTGCCCTGCTCTACGGGAAGCGATACCTAAAAATTAGCAGAACACCCATAAACTTGCTTGCATTGTCATGGATGTCATGAATGCTCAAGAGGTGCCATTGTCTGGAACTGCACCCTCCGCCCAGATCTTATGCCGCGTACACACGATCGTTTTTCGGCATGAAAAAAAACAAAGTTTTTCAGCATGTAGAAGAACAAAGATTTTTCCAACTTCATCAATAAAACGACGTTGCCCACACACCATCGCTTAAAAAAAATGCTCTAGCAAAGCGTGGTGACGCACAACACGTACGACGGCACTATAAAGGGGAAGTTCCATTCGCCTTTGGGCTGCTTTAGCTGATTCCGTTTTAGTAAAAGACGATTCGCGCTTTTCTGTTACAGTGTGATGAATGTGCTTACTCCATTATGAACGGTAGTTTTACCAGAACGAGCGCTCCCATCTCATAACTTGCTTCTGAGCATGCGCAGGTTTTTCACGTCCTGTTAGCCCACACACAATCATTTTTTACAACCCGGAAAACGACATAGTTTAAAACGTTGTTAAAAAATGCAGCATGTACGAAATTTTTTTGGTCGTTTTTCAGAACCCGAAAAATGATGTGAAGCCCACACACAATCATTTTAAATTACATTTTTAAAAAAACTTCGTTTTTTTCATGTCGAAAAACGATCGTGTGTACGCGGCATAAGGGAAGCATTCACTAAAACATAGCAGAACAACAACCATAAACTTGCTTGTATTGTCATGGATGCTCAGGCGGGATACAAGCTGATCTGTGATTGGTTTAATTGTTTTTATGCACAATTTACACCTATAGTGTGTAAGCAGGTTAGCCACAAAATATATGCTAGCCTAGAAAGTCACTAGAGTCACTCATATTGTTCTTAAATAAATCATCTTATGTACTGCTGCATTTCATGTATTAGCAATGTAAAGCTTGATTTATTAATATGTATACACTTTATGAAAACTCCACAAGATTACACCATTAGGCCTATTTATAGAGATTTACCCCAAAGATTCATAAAACTGTCACCCAGGAATCACATATTTCTCACTTGAAACCAGTTAGAAAAATGTGTGAATTTTGGGTCAAGTTGTGTAAAAAAAAAAAATAGACCCAGTCCCATATGGTGCATTTATTATCAGCATTTAAAGCAGAGTTCCACCCAAAAGTGGAACTTCTGCCTAATCCACTCCTCGCCCCCTTACATGCCACATTTGGCATGTAATTTTTTTTGGGGGGGAGTGGGGGCTTCAGGAGGAGTGGGACATCCTGTCCCACTTCCTCCTTCCGCCGAGGGGCTGCTAAGGCGATACGTCATATCGCCTTTTGGTGGCCCCTCCCTGTAGGCGATCGCCTGTCCAATCAGATAGCGCAGCGCCGCTAGCGCATGCGCAGTGAGTGCCCGGCCGTGAAGCGGAAAGCTGTCACGGCCGGGTGTCCACAGTAACAATGAGGACGCCGGCCGGAGAGGGGGGGAGAGGAGCGGAGCTCCGACCGGCGTGTCGCTGGAACGTGGAGCAGGTGAGAGTATGTTTATTAAAAGCCAGCAGCTACACTTTTTGTAGCTGCTGACTTTTAATAAACATTAAAAATGCCTGGAACACTCCTTTAAGTTTTAATGATAACAGTACATGCATTTGGCTAGAAATCCACAAGATGGTGCAGTAGCACATTATCAGTGATGACATTTTACTGATAACTAGAAACTGGAATTTACATCATAACTCATATATTGTTGTACATAAATTTAACTTTCTTATTCCAATGCTTAAATCTTTTTGGTGCATTGTAGATGGGTCAGAACACTGAGCTCACAAGGTGCAAAGCAGGTGAATCTGGATCTGGTGCAAAACAACAAATTCATTAATCTTCTAAATATGACTTTTTCTTTGCTGCCCCTATGAGGAAAAGCCTGTGGGGTTTGTTTTGTAGGATTTACCGTACACAAAGTTCTGTGCAAGGAAAGCAATGAGGAAGAAAGAATTGGCAGCTGGATTCATTTGGCAGACAATGTAATAAGGCATCTTTACTACGTACAGAAGTTATCAGGAAGAGCCGTCAGCAAAGTTTGACTTTCATCACAGGTGCATGAAGAACACACAACGTTTGATGCCTAAGACAACACGCTTCTGCTGGGACTTCCTAGAATATACAGAACATTTTATTGTATTATTTCTCCAAGTAATAATCTGGTTTAGAAATAAGAGACCCTGTCACCCAGTTAAAGACGTGCAGGTAAAAGCACAGACAGATCAAAGATTTAACATTTTTAGTTGAAGTATTTTTATTTTCCATAAACCATTTCTCTCAGTGACAATATGCCTTTTAACTGGCTGGATAGTTTGATTTCTTCAGGAAAAGTAAATTCCTAGTACACCCCCCTCTCCTTGCACATCATAGCACTCTCGTTTTCAGAGATTGTCTAACTATGGTCTGTGCTGGCCAAGATCCCTCTCCTCACCTCTCTATATAACCTTTTATGTAGCTGCCCGGGGCGGGGGAGAATAGAGTGTCACTTGACTTTAAAGATGGTGGCAGTCTCAAGGCCTCTGTATGTCTACACAAGGGAGACTTTTACAGGTAAAAATGCCCCATATACTTCAATTGCACATCTAATCTTATGGGATGATAGTTTAAAAAAAAAAATGAATGGTCTGGCGACAGAAAATCTTTGCCTACTTCTATATCTTCTTACATTAGCTACTCCAGTATGCTGAACCACAGCACCCAGCTGGAGAGCAGGTATCCGACAGCCCATAGTACAGCAGCATCCTTCACTTTACTAAAGGTTACTAAAGATTGTGCTCCCCACCAACCAAAAAAACTTGCACTAGATTTATTTTACAGGTTGCAAAGGATTTGCTTTTTTTTTAAAGTAGTGACAGGGTGATATTAAACCCTCCATTCACAAATAACATACAGCAATATACTTTTTTCTCTTGTTGTTTCTTTATATTTTCCACTTAATATCTCCTTAACCTCTGATTTTTAGGGTAGCTCTGTTCCTGTGCAGAATCCCCTGGAGACACCCCGAGGGTTTGGGGGAACCAGCTGAAATTCAAAGCTGACCATGCATGCACAGGAAACACTCTAGTATCTGAATTAGGAATGTGGGGCTTCCCAGCAGCACTGTCAACTGCAGAAACCATTGGCAGTTAATAATGTGGTCTCTCCCTGATTGGGTACCATGGGCCTAGGCCCCACCTACACAGTGACCTTAGATTAAGGTGACCAGATTTTTAAAATGAAATCCGGGGACATATTTTTTCTTTACTAGTAATGGCAACAATCAGCGACTCTCTGCCCGTCGCCGCCCACCTCACAGCCTCTCAAGTCTTACTTTTTGGGCCCCGGCTACTACTGGATGGGGAGCAGAGGAAGATCACTCCGCCAGGGAAGGCAAGGAGATAGGCAGGTGAATGGCCAGGACTTGAGCCAAGGCAGAAGAACATGCGAGAGAAGCTGAATGGGCATGCGCCCGAAACTGAAGAAATATTCCCTCCGCTCCGACCAGCACATGATCATCAGAAAGGGGCACAGATAATGGGAAAAATACAACCCCCCTATGCTAGTAGGCACGGCGAAGCAGGGGGGGAGGGTGTAATTCTAATTTTTTTTTATTTTAATTCTGCACTGATTGTCTTTGAAATTGCCCCTGACCCCTATTAAATCCAATCTGGGGACAAAACCAGGGACAGACTTGTTCCGGGGGCAGTGTCCTCAATCAGGGGACTGTCCCCTGAAACTGGGGATGTCTGGTCACCCTACCCCAAGGGTCTGATATGTAGTTTGGGGTTGCTTTGTGGGGTCTGTGTACTTTCTTTTAAGAAGCTGGCAATGAATTTCATTGGCTGGCAATTTAGATCTGGTTGACAGTGGTGTGGCTTTGTCCTACTTCAGCACAATTTCAAAGCTGCAGATCAGTGAGATTTGCTCTGCCGATTTCATTGAAAATTCTGTTTATTGCTTTTAACAATTTATACAGTATACAGTATACAACAATATATACAACTGTTACAACCTTAACCACAGAAACAGCATACAGTATAGTAGTCCGTACAACTCCAAAAACCATGTTGTATACATCCATCACAAAAATGACATCAGTATGGGATATACAAATAAGCATTTTTTATAACAGTAACCAGTCCCATGAAAGAGCAAATGGACTCTGCAGGATATTGACAGTCATAACCATAAATGAACATATTACACAATGCTTGCAAATTCATTTAACAGAAGTCTATGTATGTCACAATGAAATCGAAAAAAAAAAGTAGTGCAAGAACCTTTTTCATCATTGCTGTGACATGAGTCACGGCGATATGACTGGTTCCATTGCAGGCAATTGGTTGCGACTTGTCATGCGATTTGGAACTGTGAACAAGGGCTTAAACTGTAAAAATTTTCTCTTATGAAAAATGTTATTTTAACTGTAGCACCTCTTACAGCAAGAATTAAAAAAAAATCGTAGAGTCTGGTATGGATTTTAGGGGGTACCGCACACAAAAAAGGAGTGTGAGGCCTCCCTAAAATAACCCATACCACACCCTTAATCTGAGCATGCAGCCTGGCTGACTAGGAAATGGGAGAGGGACAAGCTTGTGCTCCTCACCCTCCTGAACCATACAAGGCCATATGCCCTCACCATGTTGCTGAGTACAAGGACCTCTAAATCACAACCCTGGATGATGATTTTGAGGGTCTAAAGACAGGATTATCAGAATCTGTAAGCCACTTTTAACAATAAGGGGGCACCCAGATATTTTCTTCCCCTATTTAAATGAGTTTGGGCTACATAATACCCCTACTCAGTCACAAAAAAGTTGAAGCCCTAGAAATAAAGACACTCATGTATTTGACAAGTCCTTAATCAAAAAAATAAAAATCCCCACAAAAACTGTCCCTCGTAAATACATTGTCAATCACGTTATCCAGTGATGCAGATCCATGCCAAGCACAATGCCCAACAGGCAACGTCCCACCAAAAGAAGGAAAGATGCCATCACTGTCATCACCCACTCATTCGCTTGTCACTCACTGAATGACAAGTCTGGGGAATGACAACTGTTGTATACAAGGCAGTAGGGGTCCCCTGGTGACTTTTTTTATTTTTCTTTCACAAACTTTTATTTTAAATGTAAGATCTGGTCATTTCTTTTGTCATCTATATAATAATGGAACTTTTTTCTCAGTTATAAAAGTCTGATGCAACAAAAGTAAATTTTGTGATGGCCTCTGCCAGAGTCTCTCCAGGATGCATATTATTGATGCCAAATGAACCCTGATTGAAGTAACTTCTATATCCTTCATGTTCCAGCAAGACACCCTTCCTTGTCTTTCTCATTAACATTTTGTGTACAGAACATTGATTAAAACAAATACTGTAGGCATTTTTCATTTTATTTGTTTATAATATAAATGTCACGTCTGAAAGACTAATGTATTTTTTTGTTAGCAAGTCCGGCTTCCATTATGGCACACCCTGTGAGATGTATGCCTGTCAGTTAAAGCAACTGGTTAACCCCTGCACATTGAGAACATTTTCTCATACCCATTACTGTATGGCTTGATGTATAGACAAAACCTTAGAGTTTATTAATCACCTCAATAAAAGGACACTTACACCCCTTTCCTGCCCAGGCCATATTTCAGCTTTCAGCGCTGTCACACTTTGAATGACAATTAAGCAGTAATGCTACACTGTAACTATGTGACATGTTTAGAATTTTCTTCACACAAATAGAGCTTTCTTTTGGTGGTATTTAAAGGGGTTGTAAAGCCTATGCATTAAGGTTAAAAAACACCTTGCACTGTCCGGCCCCCCTGAGTCCCCGTTTTACTTACCTGAGCCCCAAACTTCTGTGGGCGCGATCCCGCATCATTCTCCCCACAGCTTCTAGGCTCTTCATTGTATAGATTGATAGCAGCACAGCCATTGGCTCCAGCTGCTGTCAATCAAATTCAATGACACAGCCGCCGGGAAGCAGGGTCTATGTACGTCGGTTGTATGACATGGGAGAACGCCTGCAAGGTAACCTCCTTGGAATAGAGCTTCCCAGAGGAGGTTATCTATTGCGGGGAGGAGCCGCAAGAGCCGCTGTGGGACCGCAGAAGAGGACGATCGGGGCCACTCTGCAAAACAAACTGCACATTGAAGGTAAGTATGACATGTTTGTTTGATTATTTTTTTTAAAGTGTACCTATAGTATCGCTTTAATCACTGCTGGTTTTTTATTTTTTACAAAAAAAATTTTCTTAGTTTCTGTCAGTAAATTTTGTAAAAAAGTAATTTTTCTCCTTCACTGATGTGCGCTGATGAGGCTCTCATGGCAGTTTTCCTGCCGGGAAAACTGGTTGTGTGTACGAGGCATTAGCCCTGAAAACTGTCAATTTCAAGATAGTGGAATTAATCACTAACTTGCTGCATGAGAATGATCTTGGTCATGCACAAGCATCCCTTGTTCATTATTTTGCCTGGTAGGCTATCCCTGCCCTCCATGAGCACATGGAATGTGTCTGTGCCAACCATGCTGTCAGTGGCAGAGTACACATAACTATGAACATGTGTTCAAACAAGCATGGGTAGGGATGTTTCAAATCCTTCATAGCACATTGGGCCAATCATCTGGCAGCCAGGGAGGATGCATGATGGGGGTATATGCTGAAGTTAGTGGTGTTGCCCTGTGTCTTTTATATTGTTGATAGCATAGTCCCTTCTCCTCAGAGGCATCTTCCTCTGGCTCTTTGGAGACAGTAGTCCTTTAAAAGCACTTCAGAGCATTTGCAATATCCTAGGTTAAAAATTACTATGCTTTTTTTTGCAGCTCGTATGACTGGGGGGAAATAAACAGTAGGCCAGGCCCAGGCTGAGAGTTGGCTGACCCTATGCCATATTCAATAAGGCAAGGTTGTGTGTAATAACAGCACTATCCTGCTGGCTTCCCCTCACCAGGGAAAATGACACACATAGCTTGACTGCCAAATGTCCTCAGGCTGGTTATGTAGTGGTTCATCATTAGATACTCAAGCTTCCAAGTGGTCCTTTAACAGGCCAGAATGTTTTGTGGTCGCCACAAACTGCAATGCAGTGCAGGAAATTCAGCCAACACAAACTGCCTGATAACTGCCTTATCTCTGACACCCCACATCCTGTGACAATAAATTGCCCATGCTGAACCACCATGAATGAGTACCTGTGTAATTTAGGGACAGGCTCTGGGGCAGGGGCATTGCTATGGGAGTGCGGACTGCTCCCGGGTAGGGTGACCACTTGTCCCGAATTGCCCGGGACAGTCCCGCATTTTGCAGGTCTGACCCAGGCACCTTCTTTCCTGGACAAAACAGTGTCCTGGAATGAAACTGACACAGCTACCCCCCCCCCCCCCCCCCCCCCGGGCCAATCTGATGCCCCCAAAAAAGGCCGTCACATTACCGCTTTACTCACTGACAGTACTTGCCCTGGCCGGGAATGCATTGAGGAGCACAATCCCCACCCCCTGCTTGTGATTGGAGAAGTCATAATTCCCGCCTCTTGTGTCCAATCACTGTGCTGTGATTCGTTACAGCACAAGCTGATTTTTGGGAAGTGGGGTGTGCCTGCATGGTAGTTTGGAAATGTGGTCACCCTACTCCCGGGTGACACCCGCCAGAGGGGTGCACTGAGAGCTTGTCTGTGCCTGAATGACAGGAGTAATGCTGCTTGCCATCACCCCTGTCATTCAGCTAGAGAGAGATTAGCATACTGCATAGTAGTGGCTGGAACATCTGCTGGAGGAGAGCTTTCTACTCTCTCCTCCCTCCAGTGATCAGCTGTGATTGGACACAGCTGATCACATGGTAAAGAGCTACCATGATTGGCTCTTTACCTTGATCTGTGATCTTTGTGTCTGAAGTACACAGGGATCACATATCCCTGCTGATGTGCACTGTAGGGGGCGTGCAGGAAACGCGATCATGGAAGGATGTCAATAGATGCCCTCCCAAAAATGTGCGACCACTCTGTAGCTGTCATTCAGCTATAGTGCGGTCATGAAGAGGTTAAAAATGCCACAGCTGCAAAGTGAAGTGCCACAGCCTCAGCATGTATACAGCTCTGTCCAGCTATTATGTTACAGCTCAGGTTGGCAGCCATGGGTGGGTGGAGAACCACAGCCCAGCTGATTGTTTTTACCATCCCCCAGCTGCCAGCTCTAAAAGAGCCCTTACTTAGTGGAGCCAAAAGATTAATATTCTTCTTCTGAGTGCTTCTTCTTCAATAAAAGCCTGCCTGCTTGCTGTTTCTTACTGTGGAACTTCAGTTCTGCTTTAAGGTTTAGAATTTTCATATGATATTGTTATTCAAATGTGCTAGTTGATTGATAGTTGTTAACCACTTCAGCCCCAGAGGATTTGGCTGCCAAATGACCGGGCCACTTTTTGCGATTCGACACTGCGTCACTTTAACTGACAATTGCGCGGTTGTGCGACGTGGCTCCCAAACAAAATCAATGTCCTTTTTTTCCCACAAATAGAGCTTTCTTTTGGTGGTATTTTATCACCTCTGCGGTTTTTATTTTTTGCTCTATAAACAAAAATAGAGCGACAATTAAAAAAAAAAGAAATATTGTTAACTTTTTGCTATAATACATATCCCCAAAAAAATATTTCTTTCCTCAGTTTAGGCCGATACGTATTCTACATATTTTTGGCAAAAAAAACTATAAGCATTTACTGATTGCTTTACGCAAAAGTTTTAGCGTCTAAAAAATAGGGTATAGTTTTATGGCATTTTTATTAATAATTTATTTTTACTAGTAATGGCGGCAATCAGCGATTTTTGTAAAAATGGGAGTTTTTGTGGCGCTTACTAATAACTTAATAATAATACGTTATATAAAATAAATTAATACTGATAAATGCAAATAAATAAATATATAAATAAAGTGCTGTATAAAATCCACAGTGAAAATCAGCAAATGTGCAAAATATCGCTGGTGATAAAAAGAAGCTGACAACGGTAAAGTACAGCTGGCATAAATAGACGTGTAAAATGTAAAAAAAAATTCCAGTGAATTAGTCTCTAAATAATTGTGAACAATATTTAGTAAAATAAACGTGAATAAAAATGGAAATGATCCCAATGCAAATACAGTTATCATGTAATAAATATAAAGTGCAGCTGTGAGTCTCTGTGTGGTATGTTTTCCAGTATCCAATGACGTGCAAAATATTCCACCATCCACAAATAATCCTAAAAGTGCAGGTGCTCTAATCCAGGTGACCTTGTTTCCCCCAGCCCCCCACCTTGGCTGGCTTGCAATCAAGCCTCTTTAATCCCACAATGGCAGAAGCAACTCCTCAGCAGCAGCAATAAACACCTTAAAGCAGTGTTTCACCCTAAAAACTAATTTCTAGCATGCCATCAAGCATACTAGCGCGATCTACAGTACACCTTTCTTTTATTTTTTGGCGCCGTACTTACAGTTTACTGCCGTAGTGAAGTTTCAGACTCCCCGCGGGGAATGGGCGTTCCTATGCACAGGGAAGATGATTGACGGCCGGCTATGGCGCGTCACGCTCCCCGAAGATAGCCGAAGTAGGAGTTGCCTCTTCATGGCGCTATACGGCGCCTGCGCACAGACATCGGAGCTGACTGCGCAGGCGCCGTGAAGAGGCAAGTCCTATTGCGGCTATCTTCGGGGAGCGTGACGCGCCATAGCCGGCCGTCAATCATCTTCCCTGTGCATAGGAACGCCCATTCCCCGCGGGGAGTCTGAAACTTCATTACGGCAGTAAACAGTGAGTACTGCGCCAAAAAATAAAAGAAAGGTGTACTGTAGATCGCGCTAGTATGCTTGATGGCATGCTAGAAAAAAATTTTTTTTAGGGTGAACCCCCGCTTTAAGCGTGCGGTGAAGGCTCTCAATGACAGAATGAGACAAAAAGGGGCTCCATAGTGTGATATCGTTTCCGCGAGCGGAAATGATGTCACCACTGGCTCTCCTCCCTGACCCCCCTTACGCATTATGTGGCTGTTCACGCCACTTAATCATAGGGTATGGAGCCGTGGTGTAGAAGGGTGACTTTTAAGCGGCCGCGCTGTCATGGTAACACATGACACAATGACAACAGGCCTATCAGATTACATTTAGAACCAATGTGTTAATAAAGAATTAAAAACATATTATGCTCATAAAATAATATCATCCTAAAAATCCCTAAGTACATAGGGACTGACAGACCAGACACTCCATCTGGTGGTCAAACTCAAATATTGCACCCTAGATCATTTTCAATATAACCATAAAAAATCCTAATGAATGATAAAAACTGATAACATCTAATGGTCTATGATATAACGATATAGGTATAAAAGTGATTAAAACGATAACATCAATAATGTATTAAAATGGCTACATTAAGGCCCCTTTCACACTGGGGCGTTTTTCGGGCGTTATTCAAGTGTTTTTCGAGCGTTATTTGAGCGTTATTCGAGCGTTATTCAGGCAAAGCCTCATCTGCAATCCCAATGTGAAAGCCAGAGTGCTTTCAGAGCTCTTTCACACTGCCAGCGCCCGAAAAACGCTGGTAAAGCTCCGCTAAGACCCTAACGTTTTAGGGCGTTTTTGCAGTGCCTCAGTGTGAAAGGGCAAGGCGTTTTTACAGCGCTTTTAATTCATTTCAATGGAGAGTGGCGTTTTTGGAGCATTTTTTTCAGCGCCCAAAGGCTGCTCCAAAGATGCTGCTTGCAGGACTCAGTGTGAAAGGGTCCATTGAGATGCATTGAGAGCGTTTTATGAGCGTTTTAATAGCGCTATTTTTAACGCTAAAATGCTGTAAAAACGCTTCAGTGTGAAAGGGGTCTTAAATAATGACACATATGGAAACAAAACGGAAACTCCATCTAGTGGTCATTTAGTCAATTGCACCCTAAAAAAAATATTTTAATTGTGACTGCAACATTATGGCGGACACATTGGACACTTTTGACGCTATTTTGGGACCATTCACATTTATACAGTGATCAGTGCTATAAATGTGACTGGCAGAGAAGGGGTTAACCACTAGGGGGCTAGGAAGGGGTTAAGTGTGTCTTAGGGAGTGATTCTAACTGTGTGGGGGCTAAGCTTACTGTGACACACCACTGATCACTGCTCCTGATGAGAGGGAGCAGATGCTCAGTGTCCTGTCACTATGCAGAACAGGGAGATGCCTTGTTTACACAGGCATCCCCCCATTCTGACGCTCCGTGACACGATCGCGGAAAAAGTCCGCGGGTCCTGCGGGTCCTGATGGCACACACGTGTCTGTACGCCTATTTGCCTGTCCGTGCCATTCTGCCGACGTAAAAGTGCGTGCGCTGGTCGGCAAGTGGTTAACAGCACTACTATCACCATTATATGCAGTGTTATACGGGAAAAAATATTGTGGGGCAAACTCTCCGAGGCCAATTATCCTCAGATGATATCTAAATTGAAACAATTGCTCAAACTTTGGTCCCCACTCCATATTTTTTTCTTAGGCAGAGTTACAGCCCTCAAAATTATGATTCTCCCCAAGTTACCTTACCTATTTCACTCCCTACCGATTAGACTCTGAAAAACGTATCTACTTAATTTTCAGTCCCATTTTAACAGATTTATTTGGCAAGATAGACCCCCGAGGTTTGCTAGAGACATTCTGTACCGCTTCTCCATAAGAGGTAGCCTGGGGGTCCCCCATATATGGCTTTATTATTTAGCTAGTAGATATACTCAACAAGCCCAATGGAATATTATTGACTCCATAGTCCGATGGGTTAGGTTTGAACAAGATTCTATCTCACCCCTATACCTTCCTGGACTTTTATGGACCTCAAACCCCTCTAAGTCCGGTTTGAGAACTCAATAGTGGCGATTGGGTTGAAGTTGTGGGATGACTATAAGTTAACATATATACTCATATCGCAGACCCCCCACAGAGCCTCATTTCTTGGAGATTCTAGATTCCCCCTGGCATATGATCACCCGACATATTTTCAGATCTGGGTGGACTACAACTTGACTAAGTTGGATGACTTTCTATTAGATTCAAACTTTGTAACATTCTCCTATTTACAAACTCATCATCATATCGCTGCAGGGGAATTGTACCACTTTCTCCAAATCCGTCATTTTTTTCAACATCACTATGCTTCACCAGTATCTGATTCTAACACATTTTTTGAGGGTATATGCTATTCAGCCCCCAGATAAAAGGGCCTAATTTCGGGAGTTTTGTCAGTTAACGAACAGCGCATATTGAAATATAGATCCCAGTTGGAGCAGGATCTTAACTTGGGGGAGGAGAATTTGGATTGGGCGAAGGGTTGGCAAAACATGCGTAAATGTACCAAGTCTTTGACAGGCAGGGAAACGGCTATTGAATTATTAACTAGGTGGTACTACACTCCCCTGCGCCTAAGTAAAATGTACCAGCAGACCTCCCACTCTTCCGCTTACCAGGGCTCCTTCCTGCACCTATTTTGGGACTGTGAGAAGTTACAAGCTACCTGGAAGGAGGCCCTGGAGTTGATAGACAAATTGGCGGGTGGACCCATGGCTCTGACTCACAAGCACTGTCTCTTATTTCAAAGTCTGCCTGATACCCCCAAACCTCTTATGAAATTGATCCATTCAATCTGTATTGCCATGCAGTGGCCCATTGGAAAACGACCTTGTTTCCATTTGCTCAGGTTATTGCACGTGTAGATCAAATGATGTTGTCGGAAACAATATTTCATACCTTCATTCACAACTCTGTCCCCTTATTTGATGCTAAATGGAACCCTTGGTTCTTGTTTAGACTCCAAGACTGACTGAAATTATGTTTGTTGTTTTATTTTGATTTCCTTTTTTGGTTCTGTTATTGGGTTACCTTGCATGATTTGTTTATAATGTCATCACACGTTATGAGTTGATGAGCTCATAGGTACCTCTAACTGTTCTGATCTGATTCTCTGAAACCATTGACTACCATTTGTCATCATCTTGATTTGATACCGGCTGATTCGATTTTTGTCTTATGTCCATTATATATGTTAATTATTTTTATGTTTAATAAAAAACTTTTAAAAAAAGAAACAAAAAAATATATTGTGGGGGGTGACACCATGTTTTCCCACACCAGGTGACACCAACCCTAGGGACGCCACTACTCTGGGGAGCTGGGGATTCTTTTCACCATGTACTGTAAGTGGCTCATCATATGAGATGTGTAGCAAGTGTAAACTCTGTGGCCTGATAGATTGGAGACACAGCAGCAGGAGGAAGAGAAGAACTTGCTGCTGTTTTGGGGCCAGAATGATCGTTTCCCAATTGCCTTCCTCCCTATGAGGCAGAGGCAGCAGGAGGAATATGAGGAGAAGAAGAAGAGTAGGGATGATGGTGGTAAGGAGTAGGAGGAAGAAATGGGCAAACTTTGAGATTATATTTCATCCCTCCCAAAGTCAGGAGTTGTCTGATGGGTAGTGAGACCGTTAAGGACAGTGTTGAACTCAGTGACACTGAAGACTCAGGGATTGTGCAAAATAGGTTATTTATTTTGTAAATTCCTGCACAGAGACCCCAGAATTTGGTGTATAAAAGAGAAAAAAAAAACACAATTGGATGGCCACCCTATTGGATCCCTGATGAAAGAATAAAATGACTGATCTACTATTGCCATCCCTGTGTGAGCATAACATGCAGAACTCTGAACATATACTGCCTTATGCCTAGTACACACAACCGTTTTTTCCGTCGGATAAAAATCCGACGGATTTCCTGACAGAATTCCTTTTTGGCTGCCTTACATACACACACTCAGACAAAAGTCCAAAGCGGGGTGACGTACATGTACGACGGCACTATAAAGGGGAAGTTCCATTGCAACGGCGCCACCCTTTGGGCTGCTTTTGCTGATCCTTGTTTTAGTAAAAGTTTGGCAAGAGACGATTTGCGCTTTTTAGTCTTCGTGCATTTCAGTCCGTTACAGCGTAATCTCCATTACGAACGCTAGTTTTACCAGAAAGAGAGCTCCCGTCTTATACTTGATTCTGAGCATGCGCGGTTTTCTGCCCGTCGGAAAACCATACAGACGAATGGTTTTCCCACTCTGATTTTTGGCCTGATGGGAAAAAAGAGATCCTGATCTCTTTTTTTGTCTGGCAGTTTTTCCGTCGGAAAAACTGCGATGGAGCATACACACAGCCGGAATTTCTGACGAACAACTCTCATAGCAGTTTTCCCGTAGGAAAAAACGGTTGTGTGTACAAGGCATATGAGCCTCTTTCCTGCATTTCCTGATGGTGGCAGGATCCTCTCTCATGATGTATGCCTCCAATTCTGTTATTCCTGAAGTAACAAGCTGTGACAGTAGTGGCTACCTTATCACAACTTTTAACTACTTGCCGACCAGCCGCCTTATAACTGTTATACGGCAGCAGGTCGGCTCCCCTGCGCGAGGTCACGTAGATCTATGTCACCTCGCGAATCAGCCACTAGGGGCGCGTGCGCACCGCCGGAGGCGCGCGCCCCCCGCTCGCCCCTACCCCCGGGCACCCGCGATCGCTCGTTACAGAGCGAGAACCGGAAACTGTGTGTGTAAACACACAGCTCCCGGTCCTGTCAGGGGGGGAAATGACCTATCGTCTGTTCATACAATGTATGAACAGCGATTTGTCATTTCCCCATGTCAGTCCCACCCCCCCTTCAGTAAGAACACACCCAGGGAACATGATTAACCCCTTCCTCGCCCCCTAGTGTTAACCCATTCACTGCCAGTGGCATTTTTATAGTAATCATTGCATTTTTATAGCACTGATCGCTATAAAAATGACAATGGTCCCAAAAATGTGTCAAAAGTGTCCGAAGTGTCCGCCATAATGTCGCAGTACGGATAAAAATCGCTGATCGCCGCCATTACTAGTAAAAAAAAATATTAATAAAAATGCCATAAAACTATCCCCTATTTTGTAAACGCTATAACTTTTGCGCAAACCAATCAATAAACGCTTATTGCGATATTTCTTTAACAAAAAATATGTAGAAAAATACGTATCGGCCTAAACTGAGGAAAAAAAATGTTTTTTTATATATTTTTGGGGGATATTTATTATAGCAAAAAGTTAAAAATATATTTTTTTTTATAAATTGTTGCTCTATTTTTGTTTATAGCGCAAAAACTAAAAACCGCAGGGGTGATCAAATACCACCAAAAGAAAGCTCTATTTGTGGGAAAAAAAGGACGCCAATTTTGTTTTGGAGCGACGTTGCACGACCGCGCAATTGTCAGTTAAAGCGACGCAGTGCCGAATCGCAAAAAGTGTACCAGCAATATGGTCCGGGGCTGAAGTGGTTAAACATAAGCTAGCCTGGCTGCAGGCAGCGCTGACAGCCAGCACCTGAACCAATGTTGACTACATAAGGTTGAGGAATGTGTGGACTGTCAGGAATTGGATCACCTGCTGGTGGCACTGTGGCTCCCAGACCTGTTGGCAGTATTTCCAATGTTCACCAGCTGGTGTCTCCCCTCCATCAGTACAAACTCCCCCTCAGGACAAACCACCCACTCCATCAGTACAGACCCCCCTTAGAACAAACTACCCCCTCCATCAGTAAAGACCCTCCTCAGTATAAACCCTCGCTCCATTAGTACAGACACCCCCTCAGGATAAACCCCCCTCCATCAGTGCAAACCCCCCTCAGGATAACCCCCCTCCATAAGTGCAGACCCCCCTCAAGATAACCCACCTTCAATCGGTACAGACCCCCCTCAGGATAACCTCCCCTTTATCAGTGTAGACCCCCCTCAGGATAAACCACCACCCCCAATAAGTGCAGACCCCCTGCAGTATAAACCCCTCCTGCATCAGTGCATACCCCCCTCAGGATACCCCCCCCCCAATAAGTGCATCCCCCCTCTATCAGTGCAGAGCAGACCCCCTCAGGATAACCCCCCAATAAGTGCAGACCCTCTCAGGATAAACCCCCCAGGATAACCCCCTCCATCAGTGCAGACCCCCCTCGGGATAAACCCCGTCCATCAGTGCAGACCCCCTCAGGATAACCCCCCAATAAGTACAGACCCCCTCAGGATAAACCACCACCCCCAATAAGTGCAGACCCCCTCACGATAAACCCCCCAATAAGTGCAAACCCCCCTCAGGATAAACCCCTGCAATAAGTGCAGACCCCCTTCAGGATAACCCCCCTCTGTCAGTGCAAACCTCCCGTCAGGATAACCCCCCCTGGTCAGTGTAGACCCCCTCAGGACAAACCACCCCCCTCCATTATATCAGACGTCCCCTCAGAATAAACCCCCTCCATCAGTGCAGACCCCCTCATATTTTCCCTATAAAATATAGAAATTAAGTCTGGTTGCATCACAAAGAAAGTGCTAAGACAAATGGTTTAGCCTGGTATAGAAAACTCTTAACATTTAATAATATTACCATACAATTTATTTATTTATTTTTAAAGGCCACAATGTGCAGGAAGATGAGATAGTAGGAACCAGAATTAAAACAAAAATGTAATTTTGTCTTCAATGTTTACATTTAGTCTTGCACTGCTTGTTTTCTTAAACTGCTGCCAACAAATCTGATTGGATGTTTCATCAGCATGAATGTTTTTTTGATGTCTAGGACACGTGTCAGTGTGCGTGGCTTTTGGTCATGTGTTTAATGTTGTCATTGAATTTAACGAGTATATAAGAGAAGCTGAGATGTACAGGCAATCATACACTGAGCTGAAACCAGGAAACAGTACAATGAAGGTCATCCTGCTTTTTGCACTGTTTGGTCTGAGCTTCTGTCAAGGTAAGCACTATTGATCATTAAATCAGATTTTTATTATATTGCTAGAAAAATGTGGACACATTTTTAAGGGTCTTCCGGTAGTATTAAACTATGTCTGTATTTTGTCATTGCATTCTAGATGGCGCATGTAAAAACAAAGTTTCTAACCCAGAAGGTGGAAATTGTCTTGCACTAGCACTAAAGGTAAAGTGGTAATTAACATACAAGAAAACAATTGTTTTTAGATCTTTTTTATTTGCTGAATTTGTCATCAAGACAAGGTAGAGACCGCTATTTTAAATTTAGTTGAATAGGAATCTAGGTAATGCATTGTATGGGTAAGTGGCATCCAGTACAACTTCTCAAACACTAAATCATACTGTTATATCACCCCTAATTTTATTCTAAGATTGGAATGTAGAATGGATTATAGGGTCCAGCTATCCTATGACATAGAACTGTTCTTGATTACACCTGCATTTTGCTTGATATTGTTAAACAATCTTTTATCTTGTATTACATTTTTGTCATCTACAGATATATTGTATGTTTAATTGTAACTTGTCATGCTGAGTTTGTTTTATATAAAAGTCCTCATTTTTACAAGGTCACTGAACTAAAGAATAGAGAGGATGTTCACTTAGTAAAGTGAATAGGGAAAGATTGTATTCACGTTTAATACACACAATATTTAATGAATTGTGATTGCATGATTGAAGCGAACAGTGTCACCGTTTTACTAAGCTTCACTATTCTAAGTAAACAGTCTCTATTCTTTTTCTAAATCAGCTCTATTCATTTCAAAAGTTCTTCTTGTGAAACAAACTATCTATACCCTGTACTATTACAATGCATTTCTTTATTAATAGTGTTGGATGTATTAATCTCTAACATATGTCATTCATTTTCAGGAGACTTCGGAATTAGGCCCTGCTCTTGCCAAATTAGCTTGTGAATACTATAAGGTACATTTTATTGTGACTATAACAAAGTGTTATAAAATAACCCAATCTTGAAAGCACTGTTTATAAAGATCCACTATACAAAAATAATGTCTATGGAGCATCTCATTTATCCAGGTCATAGTATATCTAGTCATAGTTAGTCACATTCAGCTCTAGTTAACTACTACTTGGTATATAAAAATATAAAAATAATTATCTTTAAGCAGTTTATGTAAAACATTGCAGAGATAATAACAAGTGAGACTGAAGTGTGAGTAATGTGAAGGAGATGTTATTCTTGGTAAACTGCATATTACTAATTCTAAAAAAAACAAAATTTCACCTTCCTCAGCTTACTTGCAATTATTCTATTAAAAGCAAGACAGTAAATTAAATCTTAAAAAAAAAGAAAAGTAAACTAAATAACCACAAAATGTTTCAAGATATCTCATAGTTTCTAATTTACCAGATATACTTTGTTGTATTTTTCCTTTATTGATGCCTGTGTACCAATGGGGAGATTTACATTTCATTTCTGCCCTGGGGATGAAACAGGAAGTGAGAGGAAATATATATAAAATTCTGGAATTTTCTTCTTGCTGACATTAATATAGAAACAGGTGTCCCCAAATTGCAAGATTTCCTCTAAACTCCTTTCCTGGCACCAACTGTGAGGCCTCGTACACACGACCGAGAAACTCGACAGGCAAAACACATCGTTTTGCTCGTCGAGTTCCTTGTGAAGCCGCCGAGAATCTCGGCGAGCCAAATTTTCCCATTGCCGTCAAGGAAATAGAGAACATGTTCTCTTTTTGGCCCGACGAGATCCTCGGCGGTTTCCTCGTTGAAAAGTGTACACACGACCGGTTTCCTCGGCAAAAAAAAAAAACCCAGCAAGCTTCTTGCTGGTTTTGCCGAGAAACTCGGCCGTGTGTACGAGGCCTAACATTTTGCATCATTTTATGTCCTGTGACAATGGCCACCCGGACAAACAGGGAAGGTGAAACTTCTTTGCAGGGACACAGACAACAATAAAAACATATACAGTATATAGTCCAATGAGAGCACCAAACAAACAGCCAAAGCTTTTATTGATAAAACTGGTTCATAGCAGAAAAAACAACAACACATTTTAATGGTCAGACAGACTCCCCCTTCACCAGGTCCTTTGCTGCACTGTCTTAACACTGGGATAACTTACCTTTTAAAACAATTTCAAGCAGAAAACCAACCACAGATTTGTCTGATATCCGCTATTATAAGTCCATTAACCACTTGACCTCTGGGAGGTTTTAACAACTTAATGACCAGGGCATTTTTTGATATTCAGCACTGTGCTACTTCAATTGGCAATTGTGCGGTCAGGCAAAACTTCCCAAATGAAATAAAAAAAAAATCCACACATGTAGAGCTTTCTTGTGGTGGTATTTAATCATAACAATTTTTTTTTTGCTATATAAACAAAAAAATATATTGAAAATTTTGAAGAAAAACCCACACATTTCTTAGTTTCTGTTATGAAATTTTGCAAACAAATAATCTTTCTTCATAAATTTAGGGCAACATGTAGTCTGCTAAAATGCCAAGACAGTACAAATACCCCCCAAATGGCCCCTTTTTGGGTTGTTTTAAGCATCATTAAAATCACTGCTCCTGCATCAGTAGACAGTCCAAGTTATTTAGTGTCAAGTTTTATTTTTTTGCCAATTTTTTTTGGAAAATTAAGAAATTAAAAAAAAATCTAAATCACAATTGTTTTTAACATGCTGTCACCAGTGTAGTAGAGTGTCATCATATGACTAATGTGCAGGTAATCAGAAATACTGGCTGGTAGCAGAATCTAAAAAAAAGTAGATATTTTTTATTCAAATTCTGAAAATTCTTAAAGTGGAGTTCCACCCATATAAAAGTCAGCAGCTACAAAAAGTGTACCTGCTGACTTTTAATAATCAGACACTCACCTGTCCCATGGTCCAGCAATGCGGGCAAACAAAGCCCTGCTCCTCTACCCCTCCTCTCCTTGGCACCGGCATTGTGATTGTGGGTGCCAGGCTGTAGATTCACAGCCGGGCATGCACTACACATGTGCAAGCCATGCTGCATGCTGTGATTGGCTGGGCAATCTTCTGGGACCTGTGACATGTCCCAGAAGATTACACAGAGGGAGGAGGGGAGGGGAACTTTCTTCCAAGTGCCACAGAGCCCGGGAGGAAGTGGAAGCTGGGTGCCTCTAAAAAGAGGGTATCCGCTCCCCCCAAAAAAATGACATGCCAAATGTAGCATGTCAGGGGTGGAACTCTGCTTTAACCTTTAATAACATTTACAAAATACAGAAAATAATAATACAAAAAGCCAAGATATTCAGAAGGTTGAGGTAATAGGGAACAGATTTAAAAAATAGAGGTCATGATGGTTTTAATATTTGCAATTAATATTGGCAAGCACTGCTTGTTTCCTTATGTGTCCATTTAACAAGGTGCAATCTGACCTTTACACATCATGGCTATTCACCACATATAAATTGTTTATTAACCATTGTAATTCTTTTCTCTGGCTGAGAATAAAAGAATGGAATATGCAGTGAATGGCCATGATGTGTATTGGAAGTGAAGAGTAAAATTCTCTTCAATAAAATAAGCAGGGAAAGCAGGAAAAATAACAATTAAAAATAAAACGAATTGTTAATTAAAGACATATTGGTGAGGAAATATACATGAATAATGTGTTTTTATTCATATCAAGACATTCCTGTGATACTTGTAGTAACCAAATGTATTTATGGCTTTACAAATACACTCTGGTACAATTGTCACAGGAATGTCCTGATATAAATAAAAACACAATTATTCATGCATGGACCCTCTTCGATAGGACTTTTATTATTGTTATTGTCCACATACAGGATAAAAATATACTGAGGTCTAGTATGAGAATATACCCACATTATATCCCAGGGAATATAAAGGACACGATCCTCTGAGCACTAGGACTTTCTTAGGGGACAAAGGTCCCCAAACTTTATAAGCCATAGGGGGTATAGTGATATATTGTTCCCTATAAATAAATATATATATATATATATATATATATATATATATATATATATATATATATATATATATATATATATACACATACACACAAGGGTTCTTCAAAAAGTTTCCACACTTTTATTAAACTTAGTTATATATATATTGTACAGAAGTGTGGAAACTTTTTGAAGACTCCTTGTATATACTACATATACTGTATATTTATATAGACACACACACACACACACACACACCCACACACACACATGTATATATATATGTATACATAAAACCTGAATGAGGAGGGTGATTCTACTGCCAAGCAGTGACATTCATCTGCTCCCTCATCATATTGTGACTATTTCTCTTTCCCTTCTATTACTATCTCTGAGGTGGAGAATCAGGGAGGGAGATCATTTTCTCTCATTTTGCTGCAGTGGGAGACAGAACAACATCTCCACTCCTCATCACAGCCACATAAACCGCTGTACAGTGGAAAAAAGTGATAATCAATATTGTGGCATATATCAGTTCATAAAAAGCCACTTTAATCACTGACAACAGATCGGATTAGGTGTTCTGAAATCATTTTAGTGTCTAGGACACTTTCTTTTTCAAATTTCATTTGCCATGACACTTTAGGCCAATGGCCTTACTGTAGAACAGTGTTTCTCAACTCCAGTCCTCAAGGCGCCCCAACAGGTCATGTTTTCAGGCTTTCCATTATTTTGCACAGGTGATTTGATCAGTTTCACTGCCTTGGTAATTACCACAGCCATTTCATCTGAGGGAAATCCTGAAAACATGACCTGTTGGGGCCCCTCGAGGACTGGAGTGGAGAAACTGCTGTAGAATATTCTGGCAGACAGAAGCACATAAACCAGCTGTCACCCAGCCAATGACTTTTATTAAAGTGTTACTGGTTTTCTGAGATTGCTTTAAGAGATCTTATTTTATTAGGGTAAATATAATAACATAATAAATAATAATAAATAACTAAAATAATCTTACTATCTAACAAAATACATTTTATACAAACCACTTGCGTTGTATTATGTGATTAATGACAATAAATGCATTCACTTTCCTTTTAGTAAATTTGACTTGTTTGTGTTATTTTTTAGGAGGAGAAAAACAAAGAAAATCTAGAAGCTGCATTCAAAGAAGTTGGCGATGTACTGGTATGGAATACTAATTTTAAGATATTATGTACAGATTAGCTGTTCAAGAATAGATTTTCATTTTCTTTCTATGGCCACCAAGTGACTTGGATATCCTTAGTAATGACCTTGTTCCTCATTAGAGTGCAGCTTTCTTGTCATTGTAGTACAGTGAACTTCATACCCCATAGTGCTATTATAGGCCCAGGTTCTTTGTATATGCCATTCCCATTATGCACTCTTTAATGAATAACTTCAGACCAGGCTTAAAGTGATACTATGGGTTCAGTTTTTTTTTTAAATAACATGTCATACTTACCTCCACTGCATTTAGTTTTGCACAGAGTGGCCCCAATCGTCCTCTTCTGGGATCCCATGGTGGCTCTCGCAGCTCCTCCCCGCAATAGATAACCCCTCTGGGAAGCTCTTTCCCAAGGGGGTTACCATGCGAACACGCTACCGTGTCATACACTTAGTGTCCATAGCCGTAGAGTGTATGATTTGGCCCTGCCCCCTGGTGGCCGCGTCATTGGATTTGATTGACAGCAGCAGGAACCAATGGCTGCGCTGCTATCAATCTATCCAATGAAGAGCAGAGAAGCCATGGGGAGAGCGACGCGCCCACAGAAATTTGGGGCTCAGGTAAGTAAAACAGGGGGGCCAGGCACAGCAAGGTGTTTTTTCACCTTAACGCATAGGATGCATTAAGGTGAAAAAACACGAGGGTTTACAACCCCTTCAATGAAAATGTTATCTGTCTTTACTGATATTTTTGGTGTAAAGCATGATATCAGGATAAAACACAAACCATTCCTACATAACCCTGATTAACTAGAATAGCCTTGGCATACCTTGAGAGTATTTGAGAGTCAAGGTATGGTTGATATTAAATGTTAATATTAAAGCCTAAATGCAGCCAAAATCAATCATAGGAAAATCAGCACAAGGGACATATCTTACAGGCAGTATGACGATTCCTCTTCTGTTAGTAGAAATCCCCCTCTGTCCTGCCCTCCCTCTTCTGTTACTGTAATCCTCGGCTGCAGTGGGAGTTAATACAACTGAAGCTTTGTACACACGTCCGAGGAACTCGACGGGCAAAACTCATCGTTTTGCTCGTCGAGTTCTGTGTGAAGCCGCCGAGGATCTCGGCGAGCCAACTTTCCTCATTGAACAACGAGGAAATAGAGAACATGTTCTCTATTTGGCTCGACGAGGAACTCGTCGGCTTCCTCGGCCGAAAGTGTACACACGCCGGGTTTCTCGGCAGAATTCAGCTCCGATCGAGTTTCTGGCTGAATTCTGCCGAGAAACTTGGTCGTGTGTACGGGGCCTGAGGGGCATCTTCTCAAGAGACTATACCTGCACTTTCTGGCCAGATCCTCCATTCATAGAAGCCGCTACTACAGCCTCTATGAATGGAGGGGCAGACGTTTCAATCATCTGCCCATCCTTCATTTGTGGATCTTGTTTCATTCATAGAAGCTATAGTATTGCTTTCTATGAATGGCAGAGCTGGGCGAAAAGGGTGGGCATAGTTGGGCTTGCTTGATCAGAGCCTGTGATAGCCCCTTGTTTTGTATTTAGACATGTCCAGTTCGCTTTGTTCCAAATTGAAACTCAGACAATTTTATGTATCCGAATTTCTGAATTACAATAGTAACAAATGTAAGCAAATCCGAAATAATGAAAAAAAAAATTGGATGAAATTTGAATTTAAATCTATTTGAATCGTTTTCTAATCAATTTTGAATAGTTTTCGAATTCTTAAGGTTTTTAAATTCGAATACTTTTCGATTTGTTTTGTAAAGATAATAAAATAGAGTAGAAAATAAAGGAATCGAATATAGAAAATTTGAATAGAATAGAAAATAAAAGAATAGAATATAATCTAGTAAAACAGAACAAAATAGAATAAAAAACAAGAATAGAATAGATTACTAAACAAATAGAATAGAATAAAAAAAGAATGGAATGAAATAGAAATAATATAACCATCTTCTGAGATTCAAAATGTCAAATGGAATAAGTTTGAATTCATAAGAAAAGAATGGAATAGAAAATAATTCAATATAAAAAATAATAGAATTAAGAGAAAAATAAAATGCCAAAATTCAAATACAATCAATTTGAATTTGAATAGAAAAGAATAGACTAGGATGGAATAGAATGAATATAACCATCATCCAATATTAAAATTTCATATCGATTGGAATTTGGAAAATTTGAATAATATTGAATATGAATAAACAAAACAAATTCCTAAAACGAATTAAACAAATTTAACTAAACAAATTTACGTAAATAATGAATCAAAATGAAATGAAACAAAACAAATGTTTGCATTCTGCACATGTCTAGTTGTATTAACCCCCACTGCACTGGAAGATTACAGGGGGAGGGTTGGGGGAGGATGGACAAAGTTTTCTCCCAAAAAGGAATGAGCAAAAGGGACACATCCTACTCACTGTAAGTTAAGCTTATAGACATAGAAAACAGATACTACCCAAATCACAAACAGGAATGGAATTCCCTCATCTACCATTTTTATTGAAGTATTTTATTATTACTATTATTATTATTATGTCTAATAATGCACTTTATACTTTCTTTGCAGGAGTGTGTAGGCTGCAAACTTGTTGACATTACCAATAATCCTGCTTTGGTAAGGCTCTTGCCATCTACATATGTTTTTAAATCTCATGTTGATATAATGTATGCAATGCGTTTCCAGCTCATGAGCCACATTCAAATTTATCAAGTGGCAGAAAACCAAATGATTTTGGTCATTCTAATTCAATAAAGAATCATCCAGTCATGCACAAGGTAAAATCTTCAAATGCTTCTCCCCATGATTTGGCCTTTAAATGTGATTGTTTTTTTTTTGCCCCACAAGAAAAAACAACCCCTGTAAACCAGTTCAATAAGCAATAAAGATGCAGTGCAGTAATGAAGTGCAATAATTATGCAAACCAATCACATTTTCGCTCTCATTGAATGACAGCATTCAGAGCAAACAAATGTAACTACTGGGCAACACGTTTGATAAATGACAAATTAAATAACTTTGCATTATCTCCATGGATAGACATAAATATTTAAACACAATGCTACATATATGTATGTGTAACTATCAATCTATATATAGAATGTTCTATGATATCTGTTCTGCAACACCTCGGGTGATTTATTTCAATATTTACAAAATGCACAAAAGTCATATGTGATAAATCCATGCAATCTCTTGAACCGTCACGGTCTTTGCTCAGGTAAAGTATCTATAAAACAGAAACAGATCATTTCCTTTTTAAATGTTAATTGCAACTGGAAACATGTACCGCAATTATCGGGGTAAAGCGTGCACCGCTGTATAGCGCGCTCCCCAAACCTAGAAGGGAATTCTAAGGAAAAAAAAGAAATACTTACAGTTTGAATGCCCCTCGTCGGTGTCTTGCCCGGCGTCCATTGGCGGCCTTGTCCGGTCCGGCGTCCTTCTGCGGCCTTGGTGGTGTCCTCCCCACTTCTCTCGCGCTGTCTCTGAGCGCCGCCGCCGACATTTACCGAGCGCAGTACACTCGGGTACACTCGGCCACACTCGGATCCTCTCGCATAAAGGCTAGGAGGCAGGACAGGGCGTGACCGCGAGCGGAGCCGAGCCTAGCCAAGTGTACCCGAGTGTACTGCGCTCGGTATATGTCGGCGGCGATGCTCAGACAGCGCGGATGGGCGTATAACGCGCACCCACGATTTCCCCCTGATTTTAAGGGGAAAAAAGTGTGCGTTATACGCTGATAAATACGGTAACATCTGTGCACACGTCCCACCACTATGTATCAAAGAACCGCTCTCACAGAGCAACAATAATTAAATGTTTGATGGGTGATAAGAAGGAAATATCTTGCCTCCTCACCACCTGTTTTAACCTCCTAAATGCCACACCACTGTTCTCCGATCATGTGCATTGCACATGGTTGTGGGGTGATTGTAGACTGGCTCCATTCACTTGAATGCATCACATTCAGAAGGCAGTAGTGCCCATCAAATATGACAGTGGGTATAATTCCTGCCGTGTCCGTGAGGCAAAGCATTGCAGCTGTGGAATGTATAAATCTTCAGTTGCTGTCTTTTTCGGTAAAGGGGAAGCAGTTGGGGGCAGTAAGGCTGTGGCTCAAATGTGTTTTTTACTGTCCCCCAACTACCAGTGCGTATGAGCCCAAAAACATGACATACATGTAATATGTACAATAAATTGGAAAAAAATATCTTGCTATTTATTCTCTATTCTCCATTCAAGGTACAATCTATAAAAAAATATATAAAAATATAAAAACAAATGCTGATAAAACTCACAAGAAAAGGAATAAATCCAAGTTGGCATTTAACCCTGTGTGTTGTTTAGTGTCCAGTTTGGCTATCCATGTAACCTCTCTGCACTCTAGGAACATGATCAATGATTAGAAATCTAAGCTGGGAGATGGAATGTCAGGAGATGGAACAGGGAGCTCTGGCTGATCTGCCCCTTGAGGATTTATGTTGTGATAATCTATATTTCATCCTGTGTCATCTCCCCATTATAGTACAAACCCCAGGGGCATTTTACTGCATAAACTACAAAAGAGCTCTGAAATGTGTTGTACTCTTTGATGTTGTTTTTTGCCCGTGTATGGGTGTGAAAAAGATGAACCGTCAATCATGTTAGAACAATGTGCACAGGACAAACATGGAAAAGATCCACATTGTTTAGGTCCTAAAAAGGTCAAAGCCTGTAGTTTAGGGAGAAACAGATCCGCCCCCCTAACTATACTGTCCATAAGGACTTGTCTTTTCTATATGATTTTTCATTCATTCTCTGTGAGAGCCGATCTTTCATACAAAGTAGTGGAGAGATGTGTGCAGTTGTGCACAGGTGTTACATGTTTCCAGTTGCAATTAACATATAAGATGGAGATGATCTGTTTCAGTTTTATATATACTAACCTGAGGAAGGACTGTGAGCGACTCACAACTGTTACACACATTACATGTATTTATCACAGTGATTTTTTGCCAGGATTTTACCACAATTTGTGCTGCGATTTTGATGCAACGTGAAGCAATGCCTGTATATTCTTGAGGTCTATGGACCTCAAGTCACATGAAAGTTGCTGCGACTTGAAGTCGTACAGATATTAATGGTACTCATTGGAAATCATGGGGTATGACTTGTCATGCGATTTTCCAATCCCAAGTCGAATGACAAGTCGCATTAGTGGAAATCGAGCCTTAATCACCTGGGGTGATGCAGAACAAGTATCATAAAATATCTCCTACATATGGGAGCAGATGGTATACCTCATTTAATGTGTGCACCCATCAGGACTGGATAGGAGGGGAGAGATCCCAGCACTACATATACAGTATATATAAATATTCTATACTTATATATGATACAAACTATTCCATTCTCACATACATGTACAGTATATTAGAAGGTACAAGCTTTTATAAACAGTAAATGTCCACATAAAAATATAAAGACATAAAAAGTGTGTCCATGATCATCAAACATCAAAGCTCTTAATGCTGAAAATCTATCTCCATGTTTTGGGACCTCTTACTATGAATATTGTAGATGTGGTCACTTTCTATTCTCATAATGTAAAAGTAATGCATTCAATAATTTAAAAAGCCCCCCCAAAAAATGCCAACACTCGAAACATAAATGAGCACCAACCACACACACAATTACAATGCCCAAAATGTTTTTATGTATTTTTTTTAAATATAGGCTAATTTTTCAGATAGTTTAACTTGTTTGTCATTTGTAATCTGTAAAGCTACATCTTATCTGTATTAAGTGAGATATTTGACACACATACACAATCCTGTTGTATTTTGTTTTTAGACTAAATTATTAACTGGGGTTGGAGATGCTGCAGGCGATGCCACTGAGGGCGTGAGAGAGCTTCTGGTAAGTTTGTTTGTTCACTCGCTTCATTTCTGTTTCTTCATATCCGCTGGTCAGAGAGATACTGAGGCTGATTTAAAGTGATTGTAAAGTTTTTTTAAATAACAAACATGTCTATCCTAACGTCCTCTGTGCAGTGATTTTGCACAGAGTGGCTATGATCCTCCTCTTCTGGGGTCCTCCATGGTGTTCTTGGTTCCTCCTCTTCTGGAGTGCTAATAAGTCCTACTGCTGCATCCATTGACACAGACATCAGGACTCAGCCCCACCCGCTGTCTCCCGTGTCACTGGATTTTATTGACAGCAGCAGGAGACAATGGCTCCTGCTGCTATCTATCTATCCAATAAGGATCTGAGACAGCGACTGAAGCTCCTGTGCTTGTCCCCAATGCTTGCTCAGGTAAGTAAAAGGGGTGCTCTGGGGGGCCGCTGCAGCACAAAAGGTTTTTCGCCTTAATGCATAGAATGCATTAAAGCGGATGTGTGCTGAAAAAAATATTAAAAGCCAGCAGCTACAAATACTGCAGCTGCTGACTTTTAATATTAGGACCATAGGCGTGCGCACAGGGTGTGCCGGGTGTGCCCAGGCACACCCTAATCATCCTGTGCAGCATAGATTCCCCCTACTACCCTGGCTCCCCCTCCTTCCCTCTGCAGCACGGCCGACTTCCCTCCTCTCCTGCCAGCTGTTGCTGGGGAGATGTTTTAGGATGAGTGAGGGAAGGGGCCGGTAAATATGTATTTACCAGCCCCTTCCCTTTCTGAATGAACATCATGAGTGATCGGTGGTGTGTATTTGAGCTTTGGGGTGCACACCCTAATGCAATAGGCTGCGCACACCTATGATTAGGACACTTACCTGTCCTGGAGTCCAGCGCTGTCCGCAGCAGAGGACGAGCGATGGCTCATCACTCTGCTGCCCCCCCGCCATCCTCGGTGAGGGAACCAGGAAGTGAAGCGCTCCAGCTTCACTGCCCGGTTCCCTACGGTGTATGCACGAGTCGCGCTACGCCTGACGATTGGCTCCTGCTTTGTACTGGGAGCCAAGTGTTCCCAGAACACAACGGGGGGACGGGGGACGGGAGGTGACGTCATGCCTGCAGTCTGCCCGAGACTGTGTGGCCGGAAGTGGGTGCAAATACCTGTTTTTAGACAGGTATCTGCACCCCCTCCCCCACCGGAGGGGGGAAGGTTTCCGATCAGCGGGAGTTCCACTTTAGGGTGGAGCTCCAATTTAAGGTAAAAACCTGTAAGGGCAGTGGCGGAACTACCAGAGTTGCAGAACTTGCACTTGGACATTCTGCCACTGTGGGGAGCCCTAAGACTGCAGAAAGACTTCACACAGGTGACCTGACATCAGTTAAGCAGCAATTTTGATTATCCATTCATATCCCTGGTGGGATGAAGACACGGAGAGCACCGCAAAGGTTGGCATCTGCAGATCTCACCCCTCTTGTGTGTTGGTTCCCTGTCTAGCAGCACACACAGGGAGCTCATCCTGCCCTGGAGGCCCACATTGTGTGTGGGTTTCCCATTCCATCAGTAGAATCAGCTGTATCAGGTTACAGCTCATTACAAGGCAACAAGTCCCCGGGAGGGGAGGAAGATTGGGTGAGTCTTCTTGTCATTGTTTACAGAATAATTGCAGTCCAGCCATCCATCCAGCTTAGAGCATTTACAGTAAGCCGTTCAGTTACCCTGTTTCCCTGAAAATAAGACCTACCCCAAAAATAAGACCTAGCGTTATTTTCTAGGAGTGCTGCAATATAAGCCCTACGCCAAAAATAAGTCCTAGTTTAAAATGCTTGTAAAATCCTACAATCCACTCTATTACAGTGGTATATAACAGGCCTCAAAATTTCCCCTCGCCTATTCGCATTTTGCGAGTGCAAAATCGTTTCTGGCGAGGAGCTGGGAGTGGGGGGGGGGAGCGCGGGTACCGCCGGCATGCAGGGATTGATCGGGAGCCGTTTTCCCATCAAACACCCTGGGGAAGAGAAAAGCCGCAGGATTACATAGCTGATAACCCGCTGTTACAGTTTTCTTTACATTGCAGCTCCCTCCGCTACACTCGCGGTTACACACAGCCCCGCCTCCTGACCCCGTGCCTGTATCATATAGACAGAACACGTCCCAGCATTGGACTGGCATTCTGTCAATCTGATACAGGCATGTAGTCAGGAGGCGGGGCTGTGTAACCACGCGTGGAGCGGAGGGAGCTGCAATGTAAAGTAAGCTGTAACAGCGGGTTATCAGCTATGTAATCCGGTGGCTTTTCTCTTCCCTCTTGATCGATGGGAGAACGGCTCCCAATCAATCCCTGCATGCCGGCGGTACCCGCGCTCCCCCCCACTCCCAGCTCCTCTTCCCCTGGGGCTACAATCGTAGGCACAATGAGTAAAAGCTGAAATGGTGGGCACAGTTTGTAAAGGCTGTAATGGTGGGCACAGTTTGTAAAGGCTGCAATGGTGGGCACAGTTTGTAAAGGCTGCAATGGTGGGCACAGTGAGTAAAAGCTGAAATGGTGGGCACAGTTTGTAAAGGCTGCAATGGTGGGCACAGTTTGTAAAGGCTGCAATGGTGGGCACAGTGGGCAGAGGCTGCAATGGTGGGCAGAGGCTGCAATGGTGGGCACAGTGGACAGAGGCTGATAAAGGGCACCGCGATGGAAGCAAATGGCCCTGGGATGGGGTCAGGGGGGCCCTTCATGCTTTCTTGCACTGGGGCCCTGAAGGGTCTAGTTATGCCTCTGTGTGAGAGTTTATAACCCCTTTAACCACTTGCCTATAGGGCACTTACTCCCCCTTCCTGCCCAAGCCATTTTTCAGCTTTCAGCGCTGTCGCACTTTGAATGACGATTGCACGGTCATGCTACATTGTACCCAAATGATATTTTTATAATTTTCTTCACACAATAGAGCTTTCTATTGGTGGTAATTAATCACTGCTGGGTTTTTATTTTTTACAAAAAAATAATAATTTGAACAAAAAAAAATCAGTAAATTTTGAAATTAAGTAATTTTTCTCCTTCACTGATTTGTGCTGATGAGGTGGCACTAATAGGCTAAACTGGTGGGCACTGATGAGGAGGCACTAATATGCTGCACTTATAGGTGGCACTGATATGTGGCACTGTTTGGTGGCACTGATAGGCAGCACTGGTGGGCACCGATAGGTGATACTGATGGGCATTGATGGGTGGCACTGATTGGCAACACTGATGGGCATTGATAGACAGCAGTGATGAGCATTGATGGGCAGCACTGATAGGCAGGACTGAAAGCCAGCACAGACTGGCATCACTAATGGACACTGATTGGTGGCAATTGTGGTCAGTGGTGGGCACTGATTGCTGGCACTGATCTGTGGCATTGGTGGCACTATTGTAATCAGAGCACTGATGATCAGTGTCCTGATTACATGTGTAGATGTCTCCTGTGAGGAGATGCCACTGATCGGCTCTCCTGGCCACACAATCTGTCAGTGTGAGGAGAGAAGCGCTGATTACCGGCATCTCTGCATTTACCTGTGACCGGCTGTGATTGGACACAGCCGATCACATGGTTAAAGAGCCGTTTTTTTTCCTGAAACTTCCCTCTTAAAGTTAGGGTGCGTGTTATACGCCGATAAATACACAACAGAGACATCAGTTCTTCGGTTGACTTAAGCCTAGTGCCCCCTATCAGTTTTTTGACAGGGAACACAATGGTCAAGAGTACTAATCAGATGCCAATCTGCAAACCTTTTTCGTTCATGTACCTTTGACAGAAGCCGGACGTTTGCCTTGGCTTCTATTGAACCAGCTGATGTACACACAGGCTGAATGTCGGATGTTTTCTGTGTGTACGGGCCTTATGGGAGTAAAATTACAAAACCCCAAAAAGTACAAAAAAAGGGCAAAACCCCCAAAAGAATGGATCATATGTTTATAAATGACATCATCTCAACACATTTAGTGTCATATTTTATAAAGTAATGAAGTTGGCATTCACTGGTGGTGAATAGTTTACTGCATAATATCACTTTCCAAAGGCAGCTTGCTCACCGGACCTGCAATGAAGCAACGAGTGGAGTAATGAATTTATCAATAGGTCAGGATCTTTAGAGTGCCTAGACATGCAGTTCATTTGAAATTCGGATGAATTTTGTTTTTTCAGAAACTCAGATGTAGTCGAATTTCAAGATTACAATAGTATCAAATTAACCACCTCAATACAGGGCTTTTATACCACCTCAATACCGGGCCTATTCTGGCACTTCTCTCCTACATGTACATATCATGCTAGAAAATTACTCAGAACCCCCAAACATTATATATGTTTTTTTAAGCAGATACCCTAGGGAATAAAATGGCGGTCATTGCAACTTTTTTTCTTGCACGGTATTTGCGCAATCATTTTTCAAGTTTCATGAATTAAAAAATAACAAAACAGTAAAGTTAGCCCAATTTTTTTGTAAAATATGAAAGAAGATACCTCATATGTCACGCTTTAAAATTGCGCACACTGAATGGAATGGCACCAAACTTCGGTACTATCTCCATAGGTGACGCTTTGAACATTTTTACAGGTAACCAGTTTAGAGTTACAGAGGAGGTCTAATGCTAGAATTGTTGCACACGCTCTAACGCATGTGGCGATACCTCACATATGTGGTTTGAATGGCATTTACATATGTGGGAGGGACTTACATGTGCGTTCGCTTTTGAGCGTGAGCAACCAGGCACAGGGGTGTTTTAATTTTTTTTTTACTTAATTTTTTCATTTTTACACTTTTTTTGACATTTACATTTTTTGGATCACTTTTATTCCTATTAGAAATGTAAACATCCCTTGTAATAACAATGGTGTGTGACAGGTCCTCTTTATGGAGAGATGAGGGGTCAATAAGACCCCCATCGCTCCTCCAGGCTGGAAAGCATGAGATCGGGAAAAATAAATCACTGATCTCATGCTTACTAGCCGCAATTACGGCTTTGTTTACTTCCAGGAACCCAGGCATGACGTCACAACATCACGCCCAGGCCTCCGACGGTCAAAGACCATCTGGTCACCGTAAATCTCTATGATCCCCATGCGACGCTGGCCGATTTGGATGAAATTTGATTTTTGAATCAATTCGAATAGTTTTCTTATAGTTTCAAATTCAAATGTGAAGTTTCAAAAGTTTTTAAATTCAAATAGTTTTCCAATTTCTCTAAAGAGAATAAAATAGAATAGACATTAAAGGAATATAATAGAAAACAAAATACAATCGAAAAGAATATAACTGAAAATAAAATAATTTAATATAATGAAGTAAAACAGAACAAAATAGAAAATAAAAAACAGAATAGAAACAAATAGAATAGAATAAAAAAAATACAAAATAAAATAGGAAGAATATAACCATCTTCTGAAATTTGTATTTCAAATAGAATACATTTGAATTCAAATACATAAGAAAATACACGAATAATAGAATAGAAAGAATATTACCATTTCAAAAAATTCTAATAGAATCAATTTGGATTTGGATAGACTAGAAAAAGATTAGAAAAGGAAAATGGTTATATTCCATTCTATGATTTTATTTCTACAGTATATTATTTTGTTATTTTCTATTCTAATCTATTCCTTTCTATTCTATTCAAATTTGAATTGATTCTATTTGCATTTTGGGAAATGGTTATATTCTTTCTATTCTATTCCAGTTTCAGAAGATGTTATATTCTTTCTATTTTATTCTATTCTATTCTTTTCTATTCTATTTTGTTCTGTTTTACTCTATTTACTACTTACTATTATATTTTATTTTTGTTATGTTCTTTTCTATTACATTTTTTCTATTCTATTCCTTTATTTTCTTTTCAATTTTATTCTGTTTGGAAATTCGAAAACTATTTGAATTCAAAAACTATTTCACTGATGTGAAAACGATTCATATCGATTTTAATTTGAATTCCAAAAATTCTAATTGAATCAAATACGAATAAGTGAAACAAATTCCACAAATGAATTAAATGAATCAAACAAATTTAACTAACCAAATATGTAAATAACTAAATCGAAACAAAATAAAACAAAACACATTTTTTCGTTCTGCACATGTCTAAGAGTGTCACGGTCCTATGAATAGGAGAAGGTGAACAGGTGATTTTAACCACTTAAGACCCGGACCAAAATGCAGGTAAAGGACCAGGCCCCTTTTTGCGATTCGGCACTGCGTCGCTTTAACTGACAATTGCGCGGTCGTGCGACGTGGCTCCCAAACAAAATTGGCGTCCTTTTTTTCCCACAAATAGAGCTTTCTTTTGGTGGTATTTCATCACCTCTGCAGTTTTTATTTTTTGCGCTATAAACAAAAATAGAGCGACAATTTTGAAAAAAAAATTATATTTTTACTTTTTGCTATGATAAATATCCCCCAAAAATATATAAAAAAAAACGTTTCTCCTCAGTTTAGGCCGATACGTATTCGTCTACCAATTTTTGGTAAAAAAAAATAATTGGTTTGCGCAAAAATTATAGCGTTTACAAAATAGGGGATAATTTTTTTGCATTTTTATAAAATTATTATTTTTTTACTACTAATGGTGGCGATCAGCGATTTTTTTTGTGACTGCGACAATTTTGACACATTTTTGGGACAATTGTCATGTTCGCAGCAAAAAATGCTATAAAAATGCATTGTTTACTGTGAAAATTACAATTTCAGTTTGGGAGTTAACCACTAGGGGCGCTGAAGGGGTTAAGTGTGACCTCATATGTGTTTCTAACTGTAGGGGGGAGGGGCTGGATGTGTGATGTCATTGATCGCCTTTCCCTATATCAGGGAACAGACGATCAATGACAGCGCCACTGTGAAGAACTATTCTTCGGGTCTGGGGACCGATTGCGGGACTCCGCCGGTGATCGGGTCCCGCGGCCACGGTCACAGAGCTTTGGACTGGGCCGCGGGCGCGCGCCTGCGACCCACGGCTGGGCATTTAAAAATTACGTACAGGTACGTGATTGTGCCCAGCCGTGCCATTCTGCCGACGTATATCGGCGTTAGGCAGTCCTTAAGTGGTTAAAGAAAGATTTCTGGTAAAAAAAAATTCTACTGGAATAAAAGCTAATCATTTATTTACTAAAGGAATAAAGATTAGTCACTTAGCTTAGTGAATAAGGTGAAGTTGTTTTCTCTTTAATAATCCAATCACATGCAAGCAAAAACCCTGTTTGTTTATTTCCATTGCACATGATTGGGCATCCAAAATGAACAATCCTTCATCTAGTTTACTAAGGCTAACCATACATGGCTTGATGTGTCTCATTCAGCCCCACAGACTGAAATAGAGAAATCAATCTATTGCTCCAGGGAATCTCCATTGCTGGCTATTGTATTCAGCAGTCATGTGGCTGCCTGAATACCCAAGCAGTGAGGCCCCGTACACACGTCCGAGGAACTCGACGGGCAAAACTCATCGTTTTGCTCGTCGAGTTCTGTGTGAACCCGCCGAGGATCTCGGCGAGCCAACTTTCCTCATTGAACAACGAGGAAATAGAGAACATGTTCTCTATTTGGCTCGACGAGGAACTCGTCGGCTTCCTCGGCCGAAAGTGTACACACGCCGGGTTTCTCGGCAGAATTCAGCTCCGATCGAGTTTCTGGCTGAATTCTGCCGAGAAACTCGGTCGTGTGTACGGGGCCTCATGGCATCTAATAGGATGCAGACACTGCCGGGCTGATACTTTTCTACTTGACTAAATTTTACATTGACTTTTTTAGCTGGGTTGCAAGGCCACATATGGCTTGAATTTTGTTCAATTCAGCAGGAATAATATGAAATTCATCTACTGAGCAGGGGGGAGGGGCAGGAGCACTATTGGGGGACCCAAGAAGAGGAGGATTGGGGGTGTTCTGTGCAAAACCACTACACAGAGCAGGTAAGTATAACATGTTTGTTATTTTAATCTAAAAAATGTAACCTTTATAACCACTTTAAGCTAAGTCAGCATTTCATTTTCTATGTAAACAGTCTCTATTCCATTAGTAAAAGAAAACCCACAGGTCCCCTTGTCTTCCAATATAAAGAGAACCTGTCTGAAGAAAGTAACATGACAAATCTGAGACTGATGAGAAAGAGCCACGTAGCTGATATATTCTTGGAAAGGGGGACAAATCGATGATTGGGGTACAAAGCCAACGGTAATATTATTGTCCCCAGGAAGGAATAAGTCTTAAGTCTCATTCACATGACACTCAGGCCCCGTACACACGACCAGTTTCCTCGGCAGAATTCAGCTTCCGACCGAGTTTCTGGCTGAATTCTGCTGAGGAAACTGGTCGTGTGTACACTTTCGGCCGAGGAAGCCGACGAGGAGCTCGGCGAGGAAATAGAGAACATGTTCTCTATTTCCTCGTTGTTCTATGGGAGCTCTCGTCCCGCCGAGCTCCTCGGCGGCTTCAGGGCTGAACTGGCCGAGGAACTCGATGTGTTTGGCACGTCGAGTTCCTCGGCCGTGTGTACGAGGCTTTAGACCAGCAGTCTGTGATTGGGCCGTGTGTTGATGCAGCTTGAGCCACCAAGTGGTGTGTGCAGACAGCCCATTGAAGCCTATGAGGACGGGGTACAGGCCTTACTATAATGTGTGTATAGAAATTATACTAATCATCTTTTTTTGTCTTGTGTTTTTTAGGATTCACTGAAACTATCTGAACCCGTGTTTAAGGCTGTTTGTGCAGTGGTAAGGTCAAAACTGTATATTGACAACATTTTTATTTTGTTTACTATAATGAATATCCTAATATTTACCAATGTATTGCTGAGTAAATTGATTTTTATTAGGCAAGTTACAAGGATTTTTTTTTATAAAATGTAGTACATTACCGCACTGAAATATGTGTGACTATAACAAAAATGGGACCATCACAACTTTTTGAAGAAGAAATCAGCCACATTGCTCATGTAAAACATATATCATTTATTAAATACAACAATATGAGGAAGCAATATGTTTTCTCATATTGTATTACATAAATGGTGTTTTACCTATGCATGTCTCTGTTCACTGCATTATATGAAGATTTACATGATTTCTTTATGTATAAACTTTAATTATCCATATATACTAATTAGAAATAATATTCTCCAATAGGGAGGGAAACTTTTAGCATCAGAATGCCTGAGGAATGCCCTTGCGGTATGTATATATAATATCATCTGTAAATTAGAAATGGCAGAAATAATAGATTGTATAATGTCGCTTAGAATTATTAATTGCTACAGAACCAGAATCTGAACTTTTACATACCATTTGGAGATTTGTCTAATACCAAACACAGCCTAAGATTTTTACTGAAGAGACTTTTACAGATTTATCACAGAGGATAATGAACATTATAATACATCTTCATGATATTTTAATCAAGATGAACCCCATGAAGACATAACAAACATTATTTGATCCAGGTATTCAGTCAATAAAATTCATAAATGTTTTTTGACAGACAGAGCTGCAGAATAGTAGAAACTTATGCCGCGTACACACGGTTGTTTTTTGTGATAAAAAAAAACGACATTTTTGAAAACGTCATTTAAAATGACCGTGTGTGGGGAAAACGTTGTTTTATGTCTTCTGAAAAACAACAAAAAAAAAAAAATTCGAACATGCTTAAATTTTTTGTGTCGTTTTTCAAAACGTCGTTTTTTGTGTCATTTAAAATGATAGTGTGTGGGCAAAATGACGTTTAAAACAACGTTTTTAAACCCGCTCATGCTCAGAAGCAAGTTACTGTATGAAGCGAGCTTGAATGGAACAGAGTGCCGTCGTACGTGCTGAACGTAACCGCGCTTTTCTAGAGCATTTTGAAAAAACGATGGTGTGTATGCTGCGTCGTTTTTTAAAATGAAGTTTCAAAAACGTCGTTTTTTTTCATCACATAAAACGTCGTTTTTTTTCTATCACAAAAAACGACCGTCTGTACGCGGCATTAGTGACCAACAGAAGAGAAAAGTCAGGACTGCTAAGGTTGCTTCATGAACACAATGACAAATCTCTTAGCAGGTGAAAAAGTATATAGAATTATCTGGAGCTTAGCTCTAAATCATGTCATAAAGTATTCAGAGAAATATACGAAGGTATAAACAGTTTTGCTATTGTTTGTGATTTGTCAATAAATGTTTGTCATGTGGATATGAGTTGTTGTGTGAACTTTTGTATTTCATTTCAGAATAATGCTGCGGGTGCAGTAACGGGTCTGAAAAACCTTTATTGTCAGGTAATATTAAAAACTATGTGAAAATGCTATTTATTTTTTTTAATTCTAAACTCAGTAATAATATAACCCTTTCAGCATAACTCATGGACTAATTTTCTTGCAGTAATCATTCAATCCCGTTTTGTTCCCAAATTCTTTGTGTGTCTCTAAAACTCCATTTGCATTTTATATATAAAAAATAAAGAAAAAATGAAATTCAATAGCCGAGGGAGTTGTTGTCAAACTGGCTGACAACATCCACTGCATATGTAAAGTCCTGCAATATCAGCATATACATATTTCCAATGAAATCCTCAGAGAATTAGGGATTCTGACTGTTAAACGCTAATTCATAAAGTACAGCGCTGCTATAAATAACAAAAAAAAAATCAAATTCATATAAATGCAATAACATAAAACTGTCCCACGTGATGATTTTTTTTGGTGTCAACCAAATTGAATAAATATCACTAAATAACTAGTGTATGCAGAACATTAAAATCTATAAAATACAACAGATCAGTCCAACTGTGGTGCACAAGTAAAAGTGCTCTCATGCTATAAATGTGTATCGCCCTCTGTGCTCACACTACACTCACCTCTAGTTTTGACATATAACATTTATTTTATAGGTATTATTGTCCATCTACCTCTTTAACGGGTCTCAACACCACTGGTCTCCTTCCAGAATCCTCCTTTCCCTCTTTCCCTTTACATAGATAGAAGCCACAGTATCCACCAGACAAGGATGTGTCAGACTTAGCTCCAAATAAATACATAGAGATCTCAGAGCTTTGACACGGGTGCTTAAAGGCATGTGTTGATGTCTGCATTTCAGGAAGAACCGGTTAGGGTCAGCTTTAACATTGATTTGCTTTGTAAATCCAGCAAACAAAATAGAAATCTTATAATCAGTATTTGAATGTCATTAGCACTGTGTTGGATAAAATATTAATTTGCATTCATTATTTTCTGTTTTATAGTTAAAGAAAAGTGGTGCAACTGATGCTGCTGCTAATGTAGAAGAATTAGTGGTAAGAACCTTTTGTAATGTAAATGCAAAATATTGTAAGGAATGGAAACCAATTACCAATCATTTCTTAACTGATGGGAATAAGTTGAAATCTGATTGCTAGGTGTAGATTTTGTATATAAAAGTTGCTCTACTTGAAATGTCTCCTTTAATAAGCCCACAGGGCTTGGCAACTATATACTGTTCACATTTATTCAATTCCAAACCTACCATGGTAAATGACAACTGGAGAATAAAAGTTTTAATTCTGAACATCTGCTATAATATATTCCAAAAAGACTTAAACATGCTTTGATACAAGGTAACAACCAATCATAAAGCACCCTGTCTGTCCTGACATCAGTAAAACCAGTTGCAATTGGCTGCTATGTGTCCCTTCATGTTGCTAAAATATTTCATTGAGTAAAATCAATGGGGATTGGTGAGATGAACACTGTAGACAGAGAAAATGCCATATTTTTAGTGGGCAATATGGAGAGGAAGGATAATTCTCAGCATTGCAGTGTAATTTTGAAATGCAACTAAAAGTGTACTAAGCAATGTTTATCAAACTTCTGAACAATGTATATTTATTGATGCAATGGACAGATTGGTGTTGATTTACTAAAGATTAATAGACTTTGCAAGTGTAGTTGTTCCAGAGCTTAGAAAATAAGGTACACTTTGCAAAGAGTACCCAATCACATGCAAGGAAAAAAAAAAAAAAAAGCATTTTTTGCTTTCACATGATTGGATGGTGTAAGTCAGCAGAGTTCCAGCTTATTTACTAAGCTCTGAAGCAACTGCACTTGCAGAATGCAACTGTACTTTGCAACGTGCACCGTCTCTTTGCCTTTAGAAAATCAACCCCAGAGTCTCTGCAGGTGGAACAGATCACTGATCAGTAAGAGCCCCAACTGCTGTCACTTCTCAAACATCAGTCCCCAAACCCATTTGGCAGATACCATGTGACCAATGTCATGAGTAGGGATGAGCCGAACACCCCCCAGTTTGGTTCTATAAAGTCTATGCGACATGAACATGAAAAATTGTGCTAATTTTAAAGGCTTATATGCAAGTTATTGCCATAAAAAGTGTATGGGGACCCGGGTACTGCCCCTGGGGACATGTATCAATGCAAAGTTTTTAAAATGACAGTTTATTCAGGAGCAGTGATTTTAATAATTTGAAACAATAAAAATGAAATATTCATTTACATATTGGGCCTGGGGGTTTCTATAGACCCCTTTCACACTGAGGAGTTTTTCAGGCGGTACAGCGCTAAAAATAGCGCTGCTCTACCGCCTGAAAAACTCCAGCTCAGCCTTCTCAATGTGAAAGCCAGAGGGCTTTCACACTGGGGCGATGCGCTGGCGGGAGAGAAAAAAATCTCCTGCCAGCAGCATCTTTGGAGCGGTGAGAGGAGCGGCGTGTATACCGCTCCTTCACCGCTCCTTCCCATTTAAAACAATAGGAAACTGTGGTAATACCGCGGTATTAACCCTTTCGCGGCCGCTAGCGGGGGGTTAATACCGCACCGCTAGCGGCCGAATCCTGCAGCAAATCCGACGGTATAGCGCCGCTATTTTTAGCGGCGCTATACTGCCACCGCGGCTTCCGCCCCAATGTGAAAGGGGCCTTAGACTTCTTTGTGATGTGTTTTACAGTGCCGCAGCATAATGACATTTTCAAAGGACATTTTTTTATTTAAAATTATCTTGCGGCTGTAAAGTATTCCTTGCTTCAGGCGATATAGATAAAAATCCAAGAAAAAATTAATGCCATTTTTTTTCCTTTTAAAGAACAGGGTCTCCCCCAAAATCCCTAACAGGCCCTTTGGGTCTGGTATGGATATTAAGAGGAACTCCACACTAAAATTTAAAAAAATCCATACCAGACCCTTATCTGAGCAAGCAGCCTGGCAGACCAGGAATGGGGGAGATGAGCAAGTGTCCCCTCTCCTGAACCATACCAAGCCCCTTGGGGACAAGGGCCTTGTTCCCACAACTCTTGGCCGGTGGTTGTGGGGGTCTGTGGGCTTATCAGGAGTCTGAAACCCCCATTTAACAAGGGGGCCCTTAAGTTCCCGCCCCCCTATGTGAAGAGGTATCGCGTATATTGTTACCCTACCCATTCACCAAAAAAAGTGTCATAAAGTAAAAGAACTGGCAGTGCATTATGGGGCGTTCTGCGGCACTCAAATTTGCCACAAATGCCCCATATGTGTGGTTCATTTTAGAACAAACTGACATCAGGCTCATCCCTAGTCATGAGGGTGAAATGTGACTATTTACCAGAGAGGGTAAAGAGACCATATATTATAGCAACATTTTACTGTTTTTTCTTTTACCATACTTCATTCTTGGATTGTGTCACATTTGAGCCTAATATATATATATATATACTCATGTATGAAACTCCTGTTTACCTATTTTAAAACAGAAACGTGTTCCATGCATCTTGGGGGAACTTGGACTGTCAGATTCTGTTGAACTGGTAAGAATGTTCTCCAAAATGTATTTAAATGAATGTTCATCCTTACAATTCTGTTCTTGAAACCTCTTCAGCAGGTTCTGTTGGAATAAAAACTATAGATTAAAAAAATAAGCATATAAGCAATGAGCATTTTCTCAGGCTTTATAAGAAGTGCACTAACAAAATTCAGCTTAAAGTGACAAAGTATATAATGACGCAACTTTGTTTTTATTGCTTTGTGTGCCCCATCAGGGATATTCCCCCTCTCTATTTGCCCTTTTTACCGTTATCTTTGAAAGTGAAAGTAAAAGAAATTTTACAATTTTGGTCTGACACCAGAACAGAAAAATATGGGAAATCTTCCAATGGGGACATTGGTTACAGTTCTGGTTACACTCTAGGATTCCTTCACTTTGGAGTGATTTCTGCTCACTTCCTGTTTTGGCTATGGGACAGGAAGTGAAGGGAAATCCCCCAAATGGGACACATATGAGAAAAAACTGTCAGAGGTTATAATCCTCACTTACTCTGTCCAAAATGAAAAAAGTTGCCTCTAGTTCTACTTTAAAGCGGTAGTAAACCCGCTGCTGTTTTTTTTCACACCTGAAAAGCAAAAGCCATAATGAGCTCATTATGAAATACTTACCTTGGAACGAGTTGTGAGGAACTTAGCTGGTCCATGCCGAGGGAGATGTCATCTTGCCTCAGTATGTCTTCCAGGTATCGCCGCTCCAGTGCTGTGATTGGCTGGAGCGGCAATGTCGTCACTCCCGTGCGTGCACGCGGGAGACTTCTTTCTTTGCTGCCAGGCCTTTAGCTGAGGATCTCCGCTGCTCCTGCTCCGCTGCAGTCAGCGGCGCATTACGAGGGGAATATCTCCTAAACCGTACAGGTTTAGGAGATATTCTTTATACCTACAGGTAAGCCTTATTATAGGCCTACCTGTAGGTAAAAGTGGTAGTACAGAGTTTACTACTACTTTAAGAAAAAGCTGCTTAACCACTTAAGACCCGGACCATTACGCAGGTAAAGGACCTGGCCAGTTTTTGCGATTCGGCACTGCATCGCTTTAACTGACAATTACGCGGTCGTGTGATGTGGCTCCCAAACAAAATTGGTGTCCTTTTTTTCCCACAAATAGAGATTTCTTTTGGTGGTATTTGATCACCTCTGCGGGTTTTATTTTTTGCACTATAAACAAAAATAAAGCGACAATTTTGAAAAAGAAACAATATTTTTTACTTTTTGCCATAATAAATACCCCCAAAAAAGTTATAAAAAAAAATATTTTTTTTCAGTTTAGGCCGATGCGTATTCTTCTACCTATTCTTGGTAAAAAAAAAATCGCAATAAGCGTTTATCGATTGGTTTGCGCAAAATTTATAGCGTTTACAAAATAGGGGATAGTTTTATGGCATTTTTATTAATATTTTTTTTTTTACTACTAATGGCGGCGTTCAGCGGTTTTTTTCGTGACCGCGGCATTATGGCGGACACATCAGACAATTTTGACACATTTTTGGGACCATTGTCATTTTCAGAAGCAAAAAGTGCTATAAAAATGCATTGTTTACTGTGAAAATGGCAATTGCAGTTTAGGAGTTAACCACTAGGGGCGCTGTAGGGGTTATGTGTGACCTCATATGTGTTTATAACTGTAGGGGGCGGGGCTAGATGTGTGACATCACTGATCGCCTTTCCCTATATCAGGGAACAGACGATCAGTGACATTGCCACTGTGAAGAACTGGGAAGGTGTGTTTACACACACACACCTCTCCCCGTTCTTCAGCTCCTGTGACCGATCGCGGGACACCGGCGGCGATTGGGTCCCGTGGCCACGGTCACGGAGCTTTGGACCGGGTCGCGGCCGTGCGTACGACCCAAGGCTGGGCACTTAAAGGGGACGTACAGGTACGTGCCTGTGCCCAGCCGTGCCATTCTGCCGACGTAAATGTGCAGGAGGCGGTTCTTAAGTTGTTAAAGAGATTTGTGCTTGCAAAGAAGAAAACAAAATACCTATCATGCTTCCCGTGAACCCTGAACACCATTCTTATTCAGGGAAATCCTAAAGTGAATTTCCTTCTTAAACAGACACTTCCAGGAGTGTCCATTTCCTGTGACCTCCACTGCACTTATTGGTCCTCCCACCACCCCTCTCATCATTACTGTATCCTGTACTGCACCCCTTGACAAATATACATCGATCATTTAGTACCCTTTGTGATCTGTTTTACATCTGACTTGATTTGATAAAACATTGCACTGTTAATAATGGATTATTTTTTTACAAGTGGGTGTACCCCCTTAAAAATGCTTGAAGTATCTCTTGGGGTACATGTTGATAAGCTGTGCCCTAAACTGAGGAAAATATATATATTTTTTAATTATTCCAAAGAGCCAGGATGAGATTCATACTTCCTGCCACCCTAAGCCAACTATCTTGTGCCCACTTACTGCAAATGACTGACTAATCTTAGTATTATACCAACAAGACCTGACCAGATAGCCACACAAGTCACACTGAGGATAGGAGTGGAGAAGATGAACAAAACAGATTCCCAGACAGATTTAAGCTAACACTGATGATTAGAAGATGAGGCAAACTCTCACCCTGCTCTGCTAGCAGTTCAGTTTTAGGTGTAGAGACCCAATGTGGATGAATTATAAGCACACAGTATGAGGTGTGGCAATTGAATTCCCGGAATGCCTGTGGCATAGCACTATGATGGTGAGGCACACAGCCATTTACACTTCAGCGTGTTCTCACTTGATCTAACTTGCACTCTCCTGGGTTGCAGACCAGTTCACTTAGTCTTTACAGAGTAGTAGAAGAAATAATACTTGTATGCATTGCACTGTTGGCAGAAAATGAGTGGCAGGAATCTGGAGCATTGGATTAACATAAAAATTTGCATGGCAATTGGCAAAAGTGCAAATAAAAATTTAGCTCTATTACAACAGGCATTTGGTGATAATTCAATAAAAAAAAATCGGGTGTTTTTGTTTGGCATAGGCAGTTTAACCTTCATAGCGGTGTTCCCGAGTGTGGCTCAGGGTGGAATTTCAGTACCATTAGCGGTAACCCCGAGCCACACTCGGGATTGCATTGCAGGATCCTATTGCAGCATACTTAAAGGGTCACTAAAGGAATTTTTTTTTTAGCTAAATTGCTTCCTTTACCTTACTGCAGTCCTGGTTTCATGTCCTCATTGTTCATTTTTGCTCTGATGTTGCTGTAATCTTTCTCTGTTCTGGATACTTCCTGATTGTCTGTTTCCTGAGGACCACAGTACTGGGAGATTCTAGTTTCGTTTTCCAAACCATCACTTCTCTATGGCTCTGTACATGCACACACATCTCTTATGGCAAGAAAGCTTTGAAAATAGAACTGATCTCTCTAGCAGATTGTTAAAATGCCAGTTTCAGATGTCTCTGTAAATGACAGAACTGTCTTTTTCACCCTCCCCTCCCCCTGGTACTTTTCAGTAGAGTAAAGGGAGATATTTTTACCTTAATTAGTCATTCTTTAGCAACCTTTCTCCTACTGTCACAGCCAGAATTAGTTAAAAGCTCCAAAACAAAGTCAATGCTGTAAAAAATCACCAAAAAAAGCATAGCAATTATAAAACCAATTAAAACATACAGCAGATATATAAAGCAATAAACGTATTAAATAATGATACTTTGCATTAACCTCTAAAACTGTTTCTATGTAGTTTTAGGATTTCACTAAATTATTTGTTTTATTTAAGGGAAAAACACTGGACGTTCTTGGTCCGAATACTCTTCGGGATCTGCTTGCAAAGATACTTGAACTTACTGGGGTAAATGTTTTGTTGGTTTGTGATTTATACTGTATATGCATTCCTCATTCTGCTGTATACAGCTAATATTACATTGGGTGAACTGTATAGTGGGATCCAGAAAAGCAGCCAGGAATCGAAGAACACTTTTTAAATTACATTTTCCTGAATAAAAATCCCACAGAACTACTTTACAGCTAAAGAAAAAAAACTTGTAACCTCTTTATTATGTTGTTTACAGCTGAAAAAATTTAACAGTATAAATACTTAAAACAATATTTCTCTTATTAAATAGACTTACCACAGTGTATTGATTATCTTGTTTTATATTTAATATAGAATGATGTGGCTGGCGATCTACTTTGTTCTGTGGTAAGTTTGAAATACATTCCTTAGTAAATATGGCTTTGCATATGCTGTCTTTCAAATAGTATTTTTTTGGAGATTCTGCTTTTGGGTTTGGCTAAATCATATACAGTATAAAAGTATAATCATTTCTTTAAGTGCAGTTTATCTACAGCAACAGCAAATGATCAAAGATAAAGTTCTCTCTAACAATAACAACTGCATTGTAAGTGAGGGGGGAAAATGTATTTTGTCCAACCTTTATGTTAACTCTTACATTCCACTACACCTACACAGAACTACTCCGGGCAAAACCAAATCTTCTCCATAACTCTGTAGAAATCTTTAAATCTAAACTGTTAATAATTCTAATTTCTAAAGCTACACTAGCTACTAATACACAAACATGCTGATCTCCTAAACCAGACCCTTCACAAGGGTTTATTGTCTGTGTCTGCCCTGCTTACGGCTGCATTCTACAGCGTTTTGAATCGCAGGCAGTTTGCCACGAATTGCCTGCAATTTTTATAATTATGAAAAACGGTCGTGTGTATGCGGCATTAGAGTCATCAAAAGAATACTGTCATGAAAATTAGTATACTGAAAACAGCAAAGTGTTAAAGCCAAACTCCAGCTTTTTCTCACTTTAAAATAGTTAGTTTGGATCAAGCAGGCCTAACAAACCATTATCTTCACTAACAGATTCACATACTGTCAGCGCTGTATAAACTGTATGTAGCGTCAGTTATATACAGTATACAGCGCTGTGTTCCAGCAACAAAAAGTGCAAAAACGGCTCTGGCACTGGATTAAATGAAACAAACCTGACGACTATTAAATACAAACTTTATCAGCTCCTGCAGAATTGGTTCAGGTTAGCAAAACAAAACCCCTTGGGAAACGGTTGCCATTTCCACAAAGGAGGAAACAATTATTTCTTGAAGCACTAAGGGCAGTTGGATCAAATCCCTGGGCCAAAATATCGCTCTACTGGCCTTCGTTTTATGACTTTTGTAGTTGCAAGAATATCATTTATTCTTTTTTTTTTATTTTATTTCCCATATCATTATTAATCATACAGTAAAGCATAGGTGTCAAACACAAGGCCCGTGTGCCGAATGCGGCCCTCCAGGCCATTTCTTGTGGCCCTCGCACCTCTCCTGCAGCTGTGAGAGAGCTCCAGCCCTCCTCCAGAGCCTTACTTTCTGCTTTCAAGCAATACATCCAGCTTTTTCCCAGCAGCAGCATAAGGAAAGGGGGGTGCACTGTGATGTAAGGGAGAGTGGGGGACACAACTTCTGATGGTGGGGTGGCTCTTGACATCTAATGTAAGGGGGGGGGGATGTGCTGGACATCTCATTTTACAGATACAACCGGCCCTTTTGAGGGCAATGGTAATGCTGATGCGGCCCACAATGAAATTGAGTCTGACACCCCTGCAGTAAAGCATTCCACAGCTTACACCCTTACTGTAAGTAAATTCTTTATAAAATCTCCTTCCCTCCATTCACAGATGATGTCCCCTTGTACTTTGTAAAGTCCTTATAATAAAAAGGCAAATCACCAAAACATTTTCACTTTTGACATTTAAATGTTTTAAATAAATTACTTCCAACATTGTTTTCAAACCAAGGATACGCAAGTGTCCAATCTTTCACTGTAAGGTTTTCCATGCCTTTTAGAGCTCTCTCACACGGGCGGCAGTAAAACAGGCTGTTGAATTGCAGTTTAACCCCCCGGCCACCCACCTAAATAACATTGCAGCCAAATTGGGGCTGTACACATGCCGTGGCCAGGGCAATTTGAACTCATCTTGCAGAATGACAGGTGACACCGCCTGTGAACTCTACTGTTGAGGTCAATGTGAACCCTCTGCAATGGTGGGCCCAACGCTTGACTTGTGGTTGCTGTTCAGTTTTTAATACAAATATCCCCCTTTGGCATTAAACAGACTTTCAGAAGGTAGCAGGATTGCCTGCTAGTCACTGCTATACCCCTCTTTGAAAAGTGATCCACTGCAGATTGCTTTTCAGAGGGCAGTATGCACTGCCACCAGTGCAAAACCTTTACGTGTTTTGTTGCCTGCCTCTGTATTCAAAGTGTCTTGTCTTTATTAAACAATAGTACCTAAGATGTGATCATAAAGCATAGCTACTGCCTTAATCAATAAAGGGCAATGCAATTCCCTTGGTTTATGTGCTTAATGCTATAATAACATTCATTTGTTATTTACCTGCCCACGCTATCATTCTGCCAAAATCTTTCAGTAACATCCAGTATTCTGAATTAAAGTGCTATTCAATGCAAAAGAAAACATTTATTGTATTGCAGCTTACCATTTCCTAGATGTGATGGCTGCATTAGTTTTCTTTTTTAGAATTTCTTTCCTTTACAGTAAAACCTTGGTTTGAGAGTAACTTGGTTTGAAAGCGTTTTGCAAGCTAAATTTTTAAATAACATTTTGACTTGATATACAAGCGATGTCTTGATATAGTAGTGTCATGTCACAACTGGGTATACAAGAGAAGCGAGGTGCTTCTAAGTGTAGCAATGTGGTTACATTTAATGAAGGTACAACACTTTGCAACATATTGCTACACTTGGAGGCGCCACTCTTCTCTTTTATACTCTGGAGCTCCTGTTGGATTTTGCTTCTAATCCATTGTGGAGGCTTCCATTTGTGGATGGACATTTTATGGTTACACAACCTATCACATTGCTATAATCGTTTTATATGGACTATAAACGGAAGGACCTATGAATAAATGGTTGTGGAATGAATCATTTAAGTTTCCATTATTTCTTATGGAGTCATTTGCTTTGATATACAAGTGCTTTAGATTACAAGCATGTTTCTGAAATGGATTATGCTCACAATCCAAAGTTTTACTGTATTTTCATCAGGTGATCCTGCCAGTAAATCTATTTTTCAACATAACAAGCTATCCTACAGATGTAGCAGTTAGAGGGTTGAAACCACCCATATAACACTGACAGGGGTGCAATGATCACCTTTTATTTATGTAGAACCTTTATGCCAAAGGGAAATAACAGTTTGCTGTGACTATGTATATTTTAACAGTCCATATATTGCAAGCCTGACATGAAGCAATATGGTTTTCTGTCAACAGTTAATGTTTATTTATATTTTTTCTTCCCAAGGTCGGTAAATGAACTTAGGCTGGAAACTACTTCCTGAATTATTATCATGTGGTAAGTTTACTATTATATATATATATATATATATATATATATATATTCTTTAATACATCTACCAGGATTTTACTGCAAGGAAATAAGAGAAATGGGCTTATATGGTAATCAAATCAGACATTTCATCTTAAGGGAACCTGTGAGGGCAGAAATATGGCGACTGGCATTGCTGACTTGGTATTTAAGTTGCAGGTTCCAGGGCAGTCATCCTGATCCTGGATTCATTATCTAGTGAATCGCCATCCTTGGGCACACAAGCAGGAACTGAGTTTAGTCTTTTATAAATACACCGGTTACATGTTCCTTCCAATTTGTGACTACTTCAGAGCCTGTCCCTTTATACCCATATCAGCAATGACGGCTTCTATACTGTTATCCTTACAGACAAAATTTAATGATATTTTATATTAGGACGTCACTATCATCTAATTGTTCCCCTCAAACTGTAAAAAAATATATGTATTACTTAAAAAAAAAACTGTCACCATATCCATTCAGGGCAAAGTGACAATGTCTGTATAAAGGGACTTCCCAACACACTGATACTCACCTTGCCTCCCTCCACTTCTTCCTCCATCACAGCTGTCTCCACAATCCTCCATGTCAGACACTAGGGGGAGCAGTGACATCACTCCTCTGTAATGATAGACCCAAGCACTGTCACTTGGTAGAAGGTCACATCCCTCATACCCAAAGCACGGGGGATTTTCACTGGCTGGTAGCAGCTCTAGTGGGTGAGGGTAGGTGGAGTGATGACAAGGTAAGTATCAGTGCATCAGAGAGGTCATCTATCTCTTTACAGCAGAACTTTACCCCTGAACAAAGAATTGCCAGCATCCAGACTTTTTATTACATACTGGGGGAGATTTACTAAAACTGGGACACACATAATCTGGTGCAGCTGTGCATAGTAACCAATCAGCTTCTAATGTCAGTCTGTTCTATTAACCACTTCATTACTGGGCACTTAAACCCCCTTCATGCCCAGACCAATTTTCAGCTTTCAGCGCTGACGCATTTTGAATGACAATTGCGCGGTCATACAACACTGTACCCAAATTATATTTTTTTGCGATATGGCGGCGGACGTATCGGACACTTTTGACACAATTTTGGGACCATTCACATTTATACAGCGATCAGTGCTATAAAAATGCACTAATTACTGTATAAATGTGACTGGCAGGGAAGGGGTTAACACTAGGGGGTGAGGAAGGGGTTAAATGTATTCCTTGGGTGTGTTCTAACTGTGTGTGGGGGGAGGGGACTGACTGGGGGAGGTGACCGATGCTGTGTCCCTATGTACAAGGGACACAGCATTGGTCTCCTCTCTCCCTGATAGGACGTGGAGCTCTGTGTTTACACACAGAGCTCCACATCCCTGCTGTCAGCGCCGATCACGGGTACCCGGTGGACATCGCGGCCGCCAGGCACGCGCACCGGCTTCCCAGCAATGCGCCGGGCACAGTGTTTCCCCGCTGCGCGCCTCCAGCGGCGCGCACGGGGGGAGGTAAACAACAGGACGTCCAGGGATGTCCACCCGGCACTTGAGAGCCGCGCTGTGGACATCTTTTGTCTACAGCGCGGATCTCAAGTGGTTAAAGGGTAACTCCGCTTTTGTGGGGAAAAAAGCTAACAAAAAATAAATAAATATAGCATATATAGTTGTGGCACAAGTCATATTATAATTGAATGATATTAAAAATTATCTTTTCTTTTCAATCTGAGGCACTGAAATGTTATGTAAAAAGCAATATGGCTACCTGGAGGTGTTCTGTGCACAGATGGTGTAGAGAACTCCTCCCAGAAATGTCATTTCCTGCTTGTGTGATTGGCTCACTGACTTTACCAGACATCTGCACTAAGACACAAGGTAGATTTTGAGCATCCCCTGCAACAAAGATGTCATTTGTGGTGTGACTCTCTCAAAGGGAAATCATGTTAAATGGATGTAGGCCCTGCCAGGGGTGGACTGACAACTCATGGGGCCCCCGGGCAATAGAAGATTATGGGGCCCCCAGGCTTACAGATGGCCACCACGTCAGGAGGCAGTGCAGAGGCGGGGCAGCTAAAATCTCAGAATTTTAACATCAAAAGCATGCCGGTTTCGGACATATCAGAGACAGATGTAAAAAAACACAGATTTTTACATACTATCCCTGGTTTTATTGAGCCTGGCAACCCTGATGGGGCCCCCTAGAGGCATTGGGCCCTCGGGCAGTGCCCGGGAGTCCCAATGGTCAGTCCGCCCCTGGGCCCTGCAGCCTTCCTCATTAGAGCCGTGCAGGTACAGCAGCTGATTGATATTTATAAAAACACTTCTATACAGATTCCATACAGACACAGACAAACACATGGCAATTTCCTCAGAAAAACAAAAGGTAGGAATCTGCAACAAAGTTTGTTAAAATCCCTGCAATGTACATAGCTAACCCAGAGGGGAATGTTTTATTTTCTCAACGAAAGTGGAGTTACTCTTTAAAGCGGATCTCCGCCCGGAAAAAAATATTAAAAGCCAGCAGGTACAAATACTGCAGCTGCTGACTTTTAATATTAGGGCACTTACCTGTCCTGGAGTCCAGCGACGTCGGCAGCAGAGGACGAGCAATCGCTCATCACCCTGCTGCTCCCCCCTCCATCCACGGTGAGGGAACCAGGAAGTGAATCGCTCCGGCTTCACTGCCCGATTCCCTAAGGCGCATGCGCGAGTCACGCAGCTGCACCAGATTCTGTGTACAGCAGTTTTAGTAATTCTCCCCCACTATGTCTCTTCTTCTATAAAACATTCATACCTGCCTGCTCACAAACTTCCTTTGAATGCACAGCTCAGTGTACTTCCTCAGCATTCCTCAGTGCTGGAAAGAATTCATTCCTGTGCATGTGTGTGGGAGTTACATCATCCTGGCCCAGCCAATCAAAGTAAAGATGACAAACCTTGTAGAAGACCAGGTGAAGATGTCAATCATGGACAACATTGGAGCAGAGGTAAGTATTGGAGGCATAAGATCCATTTAAGAAAGATTCCAATATCAGAACATGACAAGGTTTGAAACTTTATTTAATGAATGCTTTCCCTCAGATTCCATCAATAAATGTGAAATGTCACTGACATTTTTATGCAGTTAGCAATGCAGTAACTTTGTGCAAACAACTTTTTATTTAAAGTGATACCTTTAGGTGCATGACTTAGATGTCTGAGTTTGTATTAATGATCTATACGGTTGATTTCTGGTATTTCTCCCGGCCAACTGAGTTCCAGACATTTGAATAGTCTCATACTTCCACAATAGTCATCTTTGTTCAGTACATCACACATCTGTGCTTACAGTTGCAGGGAAGCCACCAGACTATGACATTGTGATATCAAGCCAGGGCAGGTTCCAAAGGAGGAGACATGTGAAACCAGAATGCAAAAAATTATTAATTCCTTTGGGTGATACCAGTGTTGCAGGAATTGGGGTTGTGCTGGATTTGGGTGGGAACATTGCACCTGGGAAAACAGGACAACCTACTCAGTGTAAATCAGATTTGGTTTCTAAGCAGGGTGGCACAAAATATGAACAAATTAATAATGCCTGGAAAATGCCTTATGGTATAGAGGAGGAGGAAGAGGAGACATCTTGGGGTAAAAGGAAGAGAAACGCGTACAGCGATGTATATGATAAAAGAAAGGAAAGGGGAGGTAGAAAGGCCTGGGAATTTCATAGGATAGAGGAAGTGATACAAATCTGATGAATGAGTGGTGGTCAGAATAGGAGAACCATGGCAGGGGATGAGTAGAGCAGAGATGGAGGAGGGTACTAAATATTCATGATTTTCTTCTTGGATTCCGTGAGTGATGCCATTGACCATAAAGATTTTCAGTTTCCTAACTTTTATTAGCTCCAGTATACAACACTTTAGACACCATCACAGTTGTGGTCGCCAAGACCACCTCCTGCAACAAAAATGCATAGACTTCATTGCCTCCATACACAATGACTCCGTCCCTTACTAGGTCTGTAGGCTGGAAACCTGGGCTAAATTGTCAGTTTAGTACTTTAATGTACAGCCTCCACTTTCTTTTCTGAGAAGGTATTTATTTCAATGGAATCATAACATAACAGTGCACCAAGTTTTGGGAGATTGATGATGAAGAGGGTTTTGGATTCAAAATTCATGAATTTCCATTCCAATATTATCTCATATGTATAAATACTGTGTTATAGGACGAAGAGGTTCTTTCTCATTATACATATTACTGTATATTGTTAACAAGACCTCCACTTTTAAATGCATTGAATTTAATCTGATTACTGATCAAAACACTTCCCAGAGTCACATCTCTAACTCTATATATTCTTCTTGTTATGTTTTTATGTGCAGAGAAGAGATGCACATAAAGTATTCTTAATGCTGCAATACTGAATGCATTGTATTTAGTTGTTTATTGATATGGCTAATTTGAGTTTATTTTCTAGGTGCATTCTGAACTTCGAACGTAGCAAATAGGACAGCATGAATAAAAAATACCAAAAAAATATAAAATCAAATCAATGATTTTTTTCTGATTTTCTTAAATTTCCTTTCTTACATTTCCATGTGCCACAAAACTCTTAACTCTAACTTTATTCTCTAATCAATAAACTTTATTCAAATCAATGAATTGTGTGCAGTTGTGTTATTTTTACCAAGAATATTTAGAATATGATGTGTAAAGTATACAGTTTATTATTTGGGAAGGATAACTTCTGGAGCTTTCAGTAGAAGGCAGGGCCGGTACAAGGGGTGGGCGGAAGGGTCGAGTGCCCTGGGCGTGTCTTAATCTGGGGGGAGGGGGGGCGCACTGGGAGCTTCGGTAGCTGCTCCTGCCTCACTGACAGGAGTGACTGTGTATTCACTGCATTACCGGACTCCTCCGCTCATTCAACTCCACTATTCTCTGTTGTTTACTGCTGCTGATAATTGCTCTCTCCTCAAGCAAGCTGCACTTCCGCCCTCAACTTGCTCTCCTTCCCAGGTCACTTTGTGGTGATTTAGGTTAACCTCAAAGGGGGTTAATTAGGATTCTACTGCTGCTTCAAATCAAAAGTTCAGATAACTGGCGTGCACGCGGGTAATAAATGACTGATACAACTTCTCAGTTCAAGTACTACTTTATCTCTGGTTTATTGCAGACAAACCTTCTACATACAGGATGATACTACGTCATTATTATGTTAATGTGAACTGGAAAGCGCATCTAATTGGTCGAGATACAAGAAGAGTACTAGATGGGGTGTCGATCTTGGCCGGGCCTCTGACATGTCTTCACCTCCGCATTCCAAAAGCTGTGTGGGAGTGGGGGGGGGGTGTCCGCAATCTTTGGTCTTCTCCTTTGTTTCTTGATGGAGGGGGTGTGATTAGGAGCTGATTTGAGTAAGGAAGTAGTATAACAGTGGTATACATAAAAAAAGCAATATAAACTTTATATTATAATAAAGATGCATAGAGAATAGACATTTTCTAATTTATCATTGTGCTCATTGCATTCCTTCACAGACCCCCCTAAAATGGCTATTTTCTATCTGTCCCTCAAACTAAAGGACCCAAAATTCCCCAGGGCACGGAGTCTAAGGTCCAGCAGGTTTTCTCCGGAGCCTCTAGTGGTGAGGATGTTCGCTGCAGCTGTACCCAGGTCGCACCACTGGGTTCCCTATCCTTTCCCTATCCTTTCCCTAAATCACTATAGGACTGTGAAATTATGAACGGGGAGTGACTGTAAAGGAGTGAAAGGTTTATCCTCTTCCTTCATAAAGGGATCCTCTTCTTCTTGGTGGAGAAATACAGGTGTACCGTTATCTACAGCCTTGCTCATTAACTTCTTTACAAAGGGCAGGATACAGCATACAACCAGAGCCAAAAGAACTAGGATTATTAATACTGTTACCCCTATCTGGGCGAGCACCTTTTGCCACCCACTCATCCAGCTGAAATATTGATCCCACGGGTCTGCAATACCTGAGTTCTTCTTCAACTCCAATGACAGACCTTCTAATTTCTTCATAGCTAGAGTAACCTTACCATTTGGGCCAGTATTGTCAGGAATGTAGGTGCAACATGTTCCCGTTTTCTTTATCATTTTACAGACACCTCCTTTCTCAGCTAGCACCATGTCTAAGGCCATACGGTTCTCGAATGTCATATAGGAAGTGGGGGCTAACTGGTCAGAAATTCCCTGGAGGGCGTCCCTGGTGTAATTTACAAATCTCTGTTGGTTGTAGTATATGTAGTTAATCCAATCTACATTCTTGTTGACAGTAATCATGGGGATCAAGGACTCAAAACCAGCATTTACCTGGTCCCTGGCTTTGAATTGATCAGGAACCCCCCTTGGGACCCCTATGGCATCTATGTACACATGAGGGTCAAAGCTTCCGGAGGGAGCTGTTCGCTTCCTCCTGTGTCTTGGTGTTGGGTCAGTGTATGCATCATCCTCTGTTAGGATATGGAGGGGCATAATGACCTTTGCAAGGGCACATTCACCGGTCCAGGGTCCCTCTAATCTGGACCTAATTTTTTGGTCCCCGCAGATCCAGTATATGTCACCTAGGGACTGAATTTGGTTTTGTGTTAACTTCCCTGATGCACCACTGTAAGTGGAGCAGTATCCCTCAGTAAAGTTACCCAGGAACCTTCCCTTACCCTGGTAATTAGAGTAGCAGGTATAGTTCCCAGGATATATGGTGATACCCTCTCCAGGCTTTGGGGTTCTGGTAACTATAGGATACTCCTTTTTCCACGTCTCACATGAAGAGTGATTGGTGGATGTATTGGTAAACAGGCTGAGGAAACATTCCTCACTATCTCTTGGAATATGGAGAGGGACTGTTCCTAAATGTGGCCTGGCACTACCACAAACATAACAGTTGCTTCTGTTATGTTGGTTTGCACTGAATCTCATCCACTCAAGCCACAGATTAGTGTCAGAAAACCCGGTTTCAGCTGCCATTGTCTCTTCAAAGGTTGGGTTTGCTATTGCTATCATGTCACCTAATGAGTGGATGGAGGGTTTGAGAGGGTTGACCACTAGTTTCCCGGGCTTGGGTGTCCACTCGGAGGAGTTATACATGTCTCTCAGTAGGAATTTTCCTTTTTCCCCCCCAATGCCCCCTGCTGTCCATGTCCCCAGTACATATGAATGAATGAATGAATGAAAAACTTATAAAGCGCGGCGCATGCGAACTGAATCGCTTCTGGGCGCTAGTTGTTTGTGTCTCATGACATCAAAAGAGCAGAGTTTTGATCCGTCTTCTGAAAGTCAGGTGGTTTTCCTCCAACCGAATGCTGGTTGGTAAAGCGTTCCATAGTCTAGGACCCTGACAAGCAAACCTTCTTTCTCCTTTGGACTTGTATTTGGTTTTTGGTACCCTGACCAGATTTTTTCGGTGGATCGCAGAACGCGATTCGAATTGTGAGGTTCTATCTTGTCGCAAAGATATTGCGGCGCCTTCCCATGGATGCACTTATGTGTCAGGCAGAGTGCTTTAAATGCAATTCTGTCTTTTACTGGCAGCCAGTGAAGGGTTCTCAACGAAGGTGAGATTGATTCCCATTTTTTTTTCCCAGTCACCAGTCTGGCGGCCGTATTCTGAACGACTTGCAGACGGGAGATTTGGTACTTTGGGAGTCCGAGGTACAGGGCGTTAGCATAGTCCAGTCTGGAATTCACGATTGTTCCCACCACGACTGCTACGTCTTCTTTGGGGATAAATGGAATAAGTCTGCGTAGTAGGCGCAACAGATGGTGCGCTCCGCTGACTACTGACCCTATTTGTGCGTCCATTGTCATGAAGGTGTCGAAGATGACCCCGAGACTTTTGACTTTGGAGCTAGGGGTGATGATTTGGCCCAGAATGGGCGGGGGTGTCCAGGTTGTTGCCAGTTGACTCTTTCGGCTGGCGTGAAACATAAGGAGTTCTGTTTTTGAACTGTTGAGTTTAAGATAACTCTTAGTCATCCAGTTTTCTATCAAAGAGAGACATTTCTCTAAACTGAGATGATGATCCTTTTTGTTGCAGATGCGAAAATACAGTTGCGTATCGTCTGCATAAGAGTGATAGAGTAGTTCTTGGCTACTGATAATATCAAAGAGAGGGCGAAGATAGATGTTGAATAGCACCGGTGACAGGGGGGATCCTTGGGGGACTCCACATGACACCGTGCGCTTTTCCGACGTGAAACAACCCAATTTAACTGTTTGTGATCGGTTTTCAAGAAAGGAAGAAAACCATGGTAAATCACCTTCTGCGACTTCTGCTACCTTGGCTAGTCGCATTAGTAACAGTTTGTGGTCTACCGTGTCAAAGGCTGCGCTTAGGTCCAGCAGAACCAGGAGACAAGATTCTCCTTCGTCTGCGGCCTCGAGGGCATCGTCCCATATTTTAAGTAAGGCCGTTTCTGTCCCGTGTCCGGGACGGAAGCCTGATTGTAATGGATCTAGTAGATTGTGGGTATCTAGATGCTGTTGCAGCTGTTGTACCACAACTTTCTCCATTATCTTGTGCCAGCATCATCGGGACCAGGGTTTTCTACGGTCAGGGCGAATTTCATGCTATGTCCTGTTTTCCCACTGTTCAGGCATGTGCCTGTTTTTAGTAGGGTCATTCTGCTGATCAAAGATTTTCCATTCTTATCTCTCCTGTCCAGAGCACTCTGTGGTCGGTACCCCCAATCCGTTCCCGTGTTCCACCCCACTGACCCCCAATAGTCACAGTTTTGTCCCCAATACTTGTCTGTGACACATATATATGTGGAGCGGGACCTGGGTGTGTCACGGTATAAGTTACATTGCCAGGGAACTGGAGGACAGGAGACTATGCTACAGTAATCAAAGGTGAAAGTGGCCACATGTGTGTTGGATGAGTTGTACCAAAATGTGGTCAATAACTTGTCATTTTGTGTGATGGCTACCTGCTGAGCCCCCACCAATCCCAACAGAAAAAGCATATATATCATGATGTAGGCAGGGTCTTGTCCTCAGGGGCTGGGACTTTCTTACAATGGGAGGCGTGGATCCAGGTGCTTTTCCCTTCTAGCTTGACTGAGGTGGCTGTGGTCAGCAAGACTTGGAACGGGCCATCATATCTTGGCTCAAGGGAGTGCTTTCTCACAAACTTCTTTACTAGCACCCAATCTCCTGTCTGAAGACTGTGAGTTCCCGAGTCTGTCTCTGGGTCTGGAATGGAGGAAAATACTTGAGAGTGGATATTGGTTAATTCTTCAGACAAACGTGTGACATAGCTAGTTAACACATCAGATTGTAACTGCAACTGCTGTGGGAAATAACAGCCAAGTCTGGGGGCTGAACCAAACAGAATTTCATAAGGGGACAGAGCATGTTTTCCCCGGGGGGTGTGTCTGACACTGAACAGGGCAATAGGCAAACTGTCTGGCCAACTCATGTTAGTCTCTTGGGCCATTTTTAACATCCTGTTCTTTAGAGTCCCATTCATCCTTTCTACCTTCCCGCTACTTTGAGGGTGGTATGGGGTGTGTAGAGCTAACTGAACTCCCAGTGCTGCCCAAATCTCTTTTGTAAGGGTTGCTGTGAAGGCTGGGCCCTGATCGCTCTCTATCACCTCTGGAACCCCAAATCTACATACTAGCTCACTCAGTAGTTTCTTAGCCGTGGTCTTGGCTGTCATGTTTGTTACAGCGTAGGCTTCTGGCCAACCAGAGAACATGTCCACCATCACTAGGGCATATTCATATCGGCCACTTTTTGGCATCTGTATGTGATCAATCTGTATCCTCTGGAACGCATAGAGCGGTTTTGCCAAATGCTTCTGCGGTGTCTTCTCTGTCCTCCCCGGGTTGCATTTTGCACATACTGCACATGAGGTGCAGTAATTTCTGGTTAGGGTGGTTATCCCTGGGGCCCAGTAATACTTGCTGATTAGTGAATTCATTAAGTTCTTGGAGAGATGTGCAGGTCCATGTGCCCATTGGACGACTGCTGGATACATATATTTTGGTAAACAGGTTTTCCCTCTCATCAGATATAGATCTCCCTCATATTCTGCTCCTTTATCGATCCATTCCAAATGTTCGTCTGTGTAAGCTGCCCTTTGCATAGAGGCCAGGTATAGCCTGTCAGATGGCACATGGACTGCCAGAGGCATCTGCGCTAAAGATTCACTCTCCTCTTTGGCCACTTCAGCCATTTTTCGTTGGTCTTTCGCTCCTTGTTTGGCAGCTATATCCGCTAGGTGGTTCCCTCTGGCTTCTTGAGAATTCAGTTTTCCATGTGCTTTAACCTTCAAGACAGCCACTTGGTCAGGCAGGAGTAGTGCATCCATTAACTCCTTGATGGCTGGGCCGTGTTTCACCAGTGTTCCGGCCGCTGTCAGAAATCCTCTAGCCCTCCAGATGATACCGAAGTCATGGGCCACTCCCAGGGCATACCTTGAGTCTGTGTAAATGTTGGCTCTTTTACCTTCTGCTATCCTACACGCTGTAGTGAGGGCATGGAGCTCCACTTCCTGAGCAGATACAGTTGGAGGTAATGCTCCTGATTGTAGAATTTCAAATTCTGAGGTCACAGCATAACCTGTGTGGTACTTTCCTCCTTCATCCGCATATCTGGAGCCATCCACAAAAAGTATGTAGTCAGGGTTTTCCAGAGGAGTTTCACTCACTGTGGGTAAATGTGTGGTTTCCATGCGCATCATTTCAAGGCAGTCATGTGGAACAGTACAGGGGTCCTTTTCTTCATCTTCTCCGATTCCTTCTTCATCTTCTCCATCTTGTCCCCCCTCGAAAAATGGCAGAAGGGTGGCCGGGTTGAGAGTGAGACATCTCTGGAGGGTCACATTGTCTGGAAGGAGGAGGGAGATTTGCAACCGAAGATGTCTGGCGGTGGACAGGTGTCGGGGTTGCACCTGATTTAAGATGGCAGCAATGTCATGCGGTGCCAGAAGAAGCAGGGGGTGTGCTAAAACGAGGTCTGAAGTTTTGTCCAGTAGTGCTTGGGCAGCAAAGACTGCTCTTAGGCAGGAAGGGCCACCCCTAGCCACGGGGTCTAAGCGGCATGAATAGTACCCAATGGGTCTAGTCCAGCCTCCATGTGGTTGAGCTAGGACTCCTGTTGCATGGCCTTTTCTTTCCGACACAAACAGCTTGAAGGGTATTCCATAATCTGGGAGGCCCAAAGCAGGAGCTGTAGATATTGCTTGCTTCAGCAGAAAGAAATTGTCCAGGGCTTCGCTTGACAGGGTAAACGGCACAGACTTGAGAGCATCGTAGAGTGGTTGCATGAGGATCGATGCATCAGGGATCCACGCCCTGCAGTAAGATATGAGCCCAAGAAAAGCATGCAGTTGTTTAGTGGCCTGTGGTTGGGGAATGTCCTTGATAGCAGCCACTCGGTCTGAGGTGATATGTCTTGTGCCCTTGGAAATGCAGTGGCCCAAAAAGGTGACTGTCTTGGAACACCACTGTATTTTGGCTTTAGAGGCCTTACAGCCTTGGTCCGCAAGGTAGCATAGTAGACTTTCTGAATTTTCTTCTGCAGTGGGTTGGTCATCTGTGCAGAGGAGAAGGTCGTCCACATATATGAGAAGAGTCACTGCAGGGTGTTCTTTTTGCCATGTATCAAGTATTGAAGTTATGGCTTTGGCAAACTGGCTTGGAGAGTTTTGTCCCCCTTGTGGCATAACAGCCCAGGTGTACTGCTTTTTTTCATGTGTGAAAGCGAAGAGGTACCTGCAGGAGGAATGCAGGGGAACACTGTAGAATGCATTTGCCAGGTCCACTACAGTGAAGTATTCTGCCGTTGGAGGTATACCTGATAATAAGGTATGTGGATTTGGCACAATCGGGGTGTCCAACACTGTGGCTTCATTAACTGCTCGGAGGTCTTGGACCATTCTGTATTTCTCTGGTTCTCCTCTTGGGGTCCGTTTCTTCACTGGGAACAAGGGTGTATTGCATTCAGAAGTACAGGGTATCAGAGCTCCATTGGACACAAGAGTCTCGACCTGTTTTGAAATGGCTACGGATTGAGCTGGCTTCAAGGGGTATTGTGGTTTCCGGGGCAATTATGCTCCCTCCTTGAGCTTGACTAGAACTGGTGGCACTTTCAAATGACCAATGTCTTCCGGTCCCGTGGACCATAGGCAGGCAGGGATTCTGTCAAGTACTTCTTGTGGTATTGTACTTGGAGGTATTGCTTCATGAAGTCTCATCATGACAGGCAGAGAACACAAAGCAGATGAGTCTTCTAAGGATAAGGGAGTGTGTAGCTGCACTCCTCCTTCAGGCGTGAAAATGATTGAGGCCTGTAGTCTGGACAGCACATCAGCTCCGAGCAAATTCATAGGACATGAAGAGGACACCACAAATCTGGCAAGCAAATAGGGAAATGTCCCCACTTGGAGTGGCTCAGTAAGTGGACTGGAGCGGGGTACCCCATCTACACCCACACAGGAAACATCAATATTGGAAAGGAAAGAATTAGCAGGCAGGTCCTCAGCCCTCAATACACTCCTGGCTGCACCCGAGTCGACGAGGAAGGTGGTAGGTCTTCCCTGTATAGGTAACGTGACCTTAGCAAGGGGTCCCCCAGTTCCATTCGAGGACACTGCCATTAGGGGTGACTCGGGTTTGCCCATTTCCTAGCGAGAGTTGGGGCGTGCTGGTGCTGGTGGTGGTGGCTGATGTCCGCGTTGCCCTTCACGGGGGTCCCTGTCTTGTCTGGGTTGTCTTGGGGCTCTACATTCCCTTCGGTAGTGACCGCGCTTTCCACATTTGTAGCAAGTGCTCCTATCCCTGAAGGAGGGCAGCGGTGGTGGGCGAGTGTAGGCATGGTCTTCATCGTGGGCTACCATGAGGGGCGTTGGTTTTTTCCCTTTTTGGTTTTCTATACCTCTGGCCACCAGCAGCAGATCGGACATTTTCATAGAGCGGTATTCGGGGCGAGCCACCATCAGGCCTTTCCTGATATCTTCTCTAAGCCCTGAGACAAAAGCAGTTGATAACATGTGTGTGTGTGCCTTTTCATAGCGAGAGAAGCCCAGATCCTCAAAGGCCTGTGTGAGTCTGGCATGATACTTCTCCACAGACTCCCCTTTATCTTGGGTAATATCTTGTATGGTGGTGGTTTGGTCCGCCAATTTCTCCTTTGCCCATTCGTGGAGCTGGGCACAGAACTCCACACCCGAGGAATAAGAAGTGGCACTTGTCAGGCGGGCATCATTGAAGGCCGCTTGCATGACCGGCCAAAAAACATGTCCTGCTTTGATTTGGCATAAACTGATCAAATCTCTCCAAGCAGCTGAATAAGTCTCTTGTATTTGCACCATCCTGCGATAGAAGGGCATTGGATGTTTTTCCGGGTCTGGCAGACTTGTCACTAAGGCCGCTGCTTGTGATGGGGTAAAAGCAACATACATCACCGGTGCTCCTTCTGGCAACTGAGCTTGTTGTTGTTGCGGGGACTGTTGGGGGGTACTGTTCTTTATGGTTGCTAGCATATGTTCAAGGTTCACTCGGAACTGTGAGTCTGGCACTGGATTGGGGGTTAAATCAGTGGGTGGCCTCGCCGCCTGTCGTTGATCTTCCCACTCAGACGCTTCTTCATCATTAATATATCCGGCTTGTGAAGGTGACACTTCTGTGTTGGGGAAGACAGGAGTGTGGTAGGAGCCATACTGGTTTAAAACAGGGAGAACTGGGTATATGCATTGGTTAGGCTTTCTGGGTGTACCAAGATGGCCGCCTGCAGGAAGTGCACTGGGCGGAACAGGAAATGATGATGTGGGTGCATTAAGATGGCTGCCGGGAGGAAGTGCAGTGGGCTGAACAGGAAATGATGATGTGGGTGCATTAAGATGGCTGCCAGGAGGAAGTGCACTGGGCTGAACAGGAAATGATGATGTGGGTGCATTAAGATGGCTGCCAGGAGGAAGTGCACTGGGCTGAACAGGAAATGATGATGTGGGTGCATTAAGATGGCTGCCAGGAGGAAGTGCACTGGGCTGAACAGGAAATGATGATGTGGGTGCACTAAGATGGCTGCTGGAAGGAAGTGCACTGAGCTGTACCTGAGACGGGGTAGGACAGGGTTGTCCCTCCCCTCCTCTGTTCCAAATCTCGTAGGGAGGGGGTTTGGAAACATCCTCAGGTTTGTGGTACACATATACAACATTATCTCCATCTGTCTTCAACTCCTGCTCTATCCATCCTTCGGCATGTAAAGCTTTGGCAACTTTAAACCAAGATTCCGCTACATCCAGTAAATTATTATCAGACAGAATGCCTCTTTGTTCTCTGATCAGCAGACGCCAAATTTCAGGCTGTAACCTAGCAACCTTATCTTTCAAATCACATACTTTTGCTATTCTTGAGAACATTTTAACTGTTTGAGAACCTGCCCTCTTTCTTACAATATCACATGCTAACATGCCTTTGTCTGGTTTAGTAATTTTGTGACCCATCCTGCCCCCCTTCCTCTGGTAAACCAAGCTCGTATCCAAGTTGTCTCACCCTGTCTTGCTCCCCCGCAGCCGTATCAGCGGACGGTTTCAGGGGGGAGTGCGGGCAGGCTAGAGGTGGATGTCCCTCCTCCACTGCTTTCTGTTCTATTTCTTCAAGGGACTGCCCAAACCCCCCTTTAACTGGATAATGAACGTTTAATCTGACAACTAGCACGTCAGGGGTGAAGGGGAGCAGCGGCTTGTGGCCCAATTGTTCCTTCAGGTAGCCGCCTGATTTCACCTTCACCAGTCCCCAACCCCTTTGATTTATGGCAAACAATAATCCACAAACACACTGAGAACAAGACATAACACTTGCTGCCAGTCAAACCACAAAAAAAAAGCATCAACAGCTGAGATACACCCTCATGAGTTAACCATTAACCCTGAGGCCCCATTCACACCTAGGCGTTTTTACGCCTGAAGCGCACTGCTCACAAACGCCAGAGGGGAGAATTAACATTATTCCCTATGGTGACTGTTCACACCTGAACGCCTGAACGCCCAAACGCCTGTCGCGCGAAGCTCAAACAAGTCCCGGACCTTTTTTTGTCGCGCGAATCGCGCGACAGCGGCGTTTGAGCGTTTTTTTTTCCCCATAGAAAGTAATGGGAAACGCGCGTATTGAGCGTATCGCGCGACAACGGGCGTTTGCTACGGGCGTTTCGTCGCTTTAATCAATAGAACTTGTCGCCCATGCAGAAGATTAAAAAAAATCTACCAACATAGCAACAAGTGATGAAAAGATGATAATTTTTCCTATTGGCTAAAATAAGAAACGCCGAAGTACAAAAACGTCGCACGACGCTGTATGCAAACGCGCAAATAAGCATGAATACGCGCGAAAAAAAACGCCCGAAAAAACGACCGAACGCCCTACGCTCAGGTGTGAATGCAGCCTTAGACACTCGTCTAAAAAAAGACACTTGTTACAAAGATTACCGCCCTGTAAAGCGCCAAGCCTTCTGGGCAACCTACTCGTCAGAGTATTCAATTCAATTGTAACAACTTTCAGCTTGCTGACTTTGCAAATTTAAAGGGCAGCAGACACTGAACAATGCAATACAACAGATAACACAGTCAGTAGAAATCCGATAGCAGGTTCTTTAAAACAGCCCCAGGCGAGATATAAATAATTACCTTCCTCTATGTTGACTCTAGGGAACCGTCACAGACTAATTGCCAATCTAGACAAGCGAATATTCCATACAGTGGTAAATATATATATAATATATAAATACTCACCATAGCCAGGGTTGCGCAATCCCTGTATTCGTCTGTCCAGAACGGCAGCTCAGTCCTTAGATTGCGGTCCTCCTTTAGTCAAAAGCCTGGAGCCCCGACGTTGAGCGCCAATTGTGGTGATTTAGGTTAACCTCAAAGGGGGTTAATTAGGATTCTACTGCTGCTTCAAATCAAAAATTCAGATAACTGGCGTGCACGCGGGTAATAAATGACTGATACAACTTCTCAGTTCAAGTACTACGTTATCTCTGCTTTATTGCAGACAAACCTTCTACATACAGGATGATACTACGTCATTATTATGTTAATGTGAACTGGAAAGCGCATCTAATTGGTCGAGATACAAGAAGAGTACTAGATGGGGTGTCGATCTTGGCCGGGCCTCTGACGTGTCTTCACCTCCGCATTCCAAAAGCTGTGTGGGAGTGGGGGGGTGTCCGCCATCTTTGGTCTTCTCCTTTGTTTCTTGATGGAGGGGGTGTGATTAGGAGCTGATTTGAGTAAGGAAGTAGTATAACAGTGGTATACATAAAAAAAGCAATATAAACTTTATATTATAATAAAGATGCATAGAGAATAGACATTTTCTAATTTATCATTGTGCTCATTGCATTCCTTCACAACTTCACCTTCTTCCCTGTTACTTTCACTGTGGTCAGCAGCTCATCTCCGCTCCTCGCCATCTACACTTCTCTCTGCATTTCCTACACGATCACACAGTAAGTCACTCGGCACCTATCCTCCTCGCTCCCCTGCCTAGTTCATTTTTTCCCCTTCTCCGTGGTCTCTCATCTGCTGTCCTCTCCATAAATCATCACCATGCTGCCTCCTGTCTCAGCTCAGCATTCCAGACGGAGATCTTACACCCTTTCCACCCCAGTTTGCTCTTAGCTCTCATAATTGTCCTGTACCCACCATGCAGCCTAGCACATTCTCTTCATTCTGTCACTAATGAATAAGACATTATTAGCACATACTTTTACCACCCCAACCTCCTCACCAATTCTCTCTTTTCTAATCTCTTAGGCCCCTTTCACATGTGCGGACCGTATGTCCGCATTTTAATCCATCCGTTGCGGATGAAAATGGGACATACATTGGTCCCTATGTGATTGCGGGTGTCAGCGGATGAACATCCGCTGACACTCGAAATCACACACCTCCGCAAAGCTCCGCTTTTGCGGATGGAAGAAAATCCTATTTTTCTTCCATCTGGCGGATCGGAATCGGATGAACACGGACATACGGTCCATGTTCATCCGATCCCCCCCATAAGGGAGAGCGGAGGAAAGACAGGGCGGTCCCTGCACAGTGTGCGGGGACCGCCCTGTCAGCCGACGGCTCAGCAGGGATTTTACGGAGGATCCCCGCTGAGCAAAGCGGACACATGGAGGCAGATCATTACTGATCCGCCCCGTGTGAAAGGGCCCTTAGCTCCTTCACAGTTTGACAAGTCACATCCTATTGCCAGCAAGGCAGTGTTTAAATCAATGCAACACCAACTTTGAGTCGCTGCATCAATTTGAAAAAGTAGTACATGCGATTTAGGCTGCGACTTCAATTGACATCTGTGAATGAAGCCACACAGATGTCTTCAAAGTCGCAATCCAAAGTCACACTGAGATGCGGCTCTAAAATTGTGCCATTTTCAGGTTAGGTCGTACAATTTCAAAGCCATAGTCAATGTGAACAGGGGCCAATAGTAGATTCACACTGGTGTGCTGTGGTCTAGCCACAGTGCGATTGTATATGCAGTTTACCCACAGTTTTAGGTGCGCTCCCATTCAATTCTATTATGCCGCGTACACACGGTCGTTTTTTGTCTTGAAAAAAAACGACGTTTTTCAAACTTCATTTTAAAAAACGACGTTGCCTACACACCATCGTTTTTTCAAAAAGCTCTAACAAAACGTGGTTACAACAGCACTCTGTTCCAGAAGCTCAAAAGCTCTTGCTTCTGAGCATGCTCGGGTTTAAAAACGTTGTTTTAAACGTCGTTTTAGCTCACACACGGTCATTTTTTATGACACAAAAAAACGACATTTTGAAAAACGACATAAAAAATTGAAGCACGTTCGAATTATTTTTTTGGTCGTTTTTTAGAAGACAAAAAACAACGTTTTGCCCAAACACGGGCATTTTTAATGGCGTTTATAAAAATTGTGTTTTTTTTCATCACAAAAAACGACCGTGTGTACGCGGCATTAGACTGTTTTCATGAAAGCAAATCACAGACTTGCATGCTGCATCTTTGATGTGCAATCAGAAAACACACAGTCCACTAGAATTCATCAGGAGCACACCTAAAACTGCAAGTAAATCACACATACAATCGCACCGTGGTCAAACCACAGCGCACCAGTGTGAAACCGCTGTAAGGCTAGGTTCACGCGCAGTCAGGATCATGCACAAAATTGTGCCGCTTCATAGGAGTGAATGGAGGTTCCGATCAGGTCCGCCTGAAAAACTGACAGACAGACCTGATCGGAAAGCCCATGTGAAAGGGCTCAAGTTCGAACCGGGGGGGGCGCACTTTGTCATCTTCGCCCTGGGCGCTGGATGACCTTGTCCCAGCACTGGTAGAAGGTATTGTACTATAATTTGATGTCATTTAAATGACCTTGTTTTTAAATAAAGAAATTTAAATCTTGCCTAACATTGCTCTCAGCATTTGCCGTTAGGCTGCATTCACACTAATGTTTTGAAGTGTGGGGAGATTTGCCATGAATCTGCTGGCGATTTAACGATGCTGATGTGCGAATGACAAATCATGAATTGCGCATTCACGATGCCATTCATTTGAATGACACCTCAAATCGAGGTGCGAGTCTGCTGCAATTGTCACACAATAAATCGCGCTGCAATCGCGGCAACACGCATTGTGGGACTAGGGTTGCCACCTTTTCTTCAAGCCAAACCCGAACATTTTTGTGTCGTACGGGAATTTTTTTTGTCGTATACAGTCACAAGGAACTCTGACTACCAATGAAAGATTCTCCCTTCTTTGCAGAAGGGAGGTCTTCTGGATACATAAGTTCGACAGCTTGGCACCTAAGGGGTTAAATGAGGAAATTTAAGTTAACGTTCTTATTTAACTCTTCCTATTTTATATATAGCTTTTTATTCTATATTCTAAAACATTTTATTAGTAGTTTTTATGAATTGCCACTAGAGGGCACCATTTGGATAGAGTGCCCATACAACCTATTGTGGATATTATGTTGCAACAATATAGATTTGTTATAATGAGATCTAGTGACCAGTTAAGACACAAAAAAACTGCTGTTTATCTTTCAGTAATTTATGATATGCTAATATGTTTTTTTAAAAAGAATTCTCTTGCAATATATTTTTAAAAAATAATTCTCTTGCAATATATATGTGATTTATTTGTCTGTTTGTCTTTTTGGATGTCCAAAGGGTTAAATCTCTCGGTTTGGTACACCTCCCCTTTCTCCTCCCCTTCCTCAAATCCCCCCCCTATCTTAGTCTATTTAATTAAACTTTATACCTAGGTCCTATTGACTGTGACAAAGCTCTAGTAAGGGCGAAACGCGTCGTCTAGGACCCCTCTTAATATCCCCCTTTTATGATGGAAGATCCTATTCATGCATAAGAACTTTTATATCCGATTATTTTAATCGCCATACAACGCTGTTGATTTTTCAACAAGCGCATACTGCATTTTGCCCACTGGAGGGCGCCTAAACTTCTCCCTGCAGTACAGCTGGTTTACTGAGACAGCGTCTCAGACGTGGGACGCTTGCACGTTCACCCAGGGAGAGCGTCCTTTCTGATAGGCTGATCTACGCTGTGTCTCCAGCAGTCATATTTATCGGGTCTGTGAAGCTTCCAGACCCGCATAGGAGAGAGCCTAGGATCCCGGACATTGTTACATCAGCCAGGAGAAGGACATTCGATCGATGTTTACATCTGGCTGGGTAATGTACTGTGCTCACCATTTGCACTAATGATGTCTTGCTAGACAGCCCACAAACTAAAACCGCAAGCTTTAACTATTTGAAGTCTGAAGAGGGTGCTGGTCTGATGCAGACATTTGGAAAGTTTTTTTATACTTTTTTTATTATATTGTGTACATTGTGGAAACTTTCCCTTTTTTAACCATATAAAGGACTGGATCTTCCGAAAATTAAAGTGTTAATGTATGTTTTTTTCTTCACAAACATTAAGTGGATTTATAATTGGTGAACTTTCAGGAGCGCAGAGTTTTCCTTTTTGGTGTATTAGTCACTTTTAGGGCACTTTCACACGGGCTCCGCTTTGCTCAGCGGGGATCGCTTCGCCGATCCCCGCTGAGCAGGCAGATGACAGGTCTGTCTCTGCACACTGTGCAAATGAGGGAGATAGGGTGATCCACATAATTAAGTGTGTGCGCCGTAGATTACGCCCTGTGCGCACCTGTTAGTTTCCCTGCACAAATGTACACGTTATAAAAGCAGCCCTAATTTTACACATGCTGTGTAAAGGTCTGCTGAAGCAACAGCATTGAGGAAGAGCTGAGCACACATATTTGCTGGACTTCAATCTGTCTGCCAACATGCCCGGGCCATCCATGATCCTAACGGCACTCGCTACTTTAGAGGCGCAAAGAAGGAGGAGGGCACAGAGGAGGAGGAGGAGGGCACAGGAGAGGGTATACCGCCCACGCCGAGATCTCTTTGGCATGCCTGCTTCTGAGGTCTATGGCAACTTCCGTTTTAACCGGGAAGCCATCCTGGAATTAACCAGAATCCTGCAGGATGATCTCACCACCCCAACCTAACGATCCCATGCCCTGCCACCTCTCATCAAAGTAATGGCAACACTCCATTTCCTTGCCACTGGGTCTTTCCAACGCACATGTGGAGGTCTGTCTGGGATGGCACAATCCTCCATGAGCAGGTGTGTCCATCAAGTAGTCCCTGCAATACTGAGACGCATGGCCAATCAATTTCAAAAACCCACCCAGGAGGACCAGCGATTGCAAACCATGACGGACTTTTACAACATTGCCCGATTCCCATGGACCATCGGGGCCATTGATTGTACCCATGTGGCACTACAGCCCCCCCATGAGACAGAGCACCTGTTCCGGAATCAGAAGCACTGGCATTCCATAAATGTCCAGGTAATCGTAGATGCCCATGGCCTCATCTGGCACGTCTGTGCAAAATTCCCTGGATCCTGCCATGACAGCTATATATTCCGGCAGACCAAAATCTCCAGAGATTTGGAACTGAACATGTATGGAGACAGCTGGCTGATTGGTGAGTGACATGGGTGTCAGGTATGTCCCCCCCCATGATGCAGACATCACGAGGGGCACATGCATGACTAACATCCTCCTGTCCTTTCCCTTACAGGTGACTCTGGATATGCCCTGGGACCACATATGATGACCCCATTCAGGAACCCCCAAACCCCAGGAGAGCAACGCTACAACGAGGCTCACATTCGCACCCGGGCAGTTGTGGAACGCACATTTGGGCTGCTGAAGTCCCGCTTCAGATGCCTGGATAAATCTGGGGGTACATTGTTGTATTCCCCAGACTTTGTGTGGCAGATCATCCGTGCATGTTGCGTGCTGCACAACTTTGCCATGAGAAGGGGACTGGAGATTGACATACATGCTGACCTGACCCCCGACCCAGGCAATCCCCCCCCTAACCCACTCTACCCGGTCTGCTGAGGGAACAGCAGCCAGGAGACGCCTCGCAGAAGGCATCTTTTCACAGTAAACGCACGTGAATAATGTCACAATGAGAATTTTTCTTTTCACAGTAAACGCACATGAATAATGTCACAATGAGAATTTTTTTTCATAGTAAACGCAGATTAATTATGTCACAATGAGAATGCATGAATGCACACCACTGTGGTCCCTAGCACAGACACATCACATGCACATCTAATTGGATTAGATCCAAGTACCCCCCAATGGTACTTGGGAGCAGTAACGCCCCGCCACGGCTCCGATTATGTCACTGTGCATTCATACACCATTCAGGGACCTGGGATCACTTCTCCCTGGTCCTGGGGATCCCTACTCCCCACAGTAACGCCCCGCCACGGCTCCAATTATGTCACTGTGCATTCATACACCATTCAGGGACCTGGGATCACTTCTCCCTGGTCCAGGGGATCCCTACTCCACCAAAACTGAGGGTGACACCCTTATTTAATCAGGAATGCCACCCCCCCACATTCACACATCATTCACACACATAAACCAAATCATAAGTACAGTATACTAAACAAAATCATAAAAATAAAAAAACAAAAGTACCCCTGCAAAATTTATTGCGGCGATTGCTACGCCTGGGCCGCCCACGGGCACGGGCACGGCCAACCGGAGGATCTTCATGGGGGGGGGTGTGAGCAGGGGAAGGAGGATCTTCATGGGGGGGTGTGAGCAGGGGAGGGAGTATCTTCATGGGGGGGTGGGTGAGCACGGGAAGGAGGAGCCTCCCCTGGTGTCTGTCCTCCTGCTGGCCTGCCCTCCAAGGCCACGGCTATCCTTGTGAGACAGAGAGTGAGGGCAGCCGCATTGGCCTGGCCAGCCCGGGTATTGTCCTGCACAGCCTGGGTCAGGGCAGTCACCTCCTGGGCCACGCCTGTTGTGGCGGTCTGCAGGTCCCACAAGCATGTGATGACCGCCAATGAGTTTGTGGCCCCATCACTGATTGCCTCCTTCATTGCACCCATGCTGTGCTCCATCTGGGTCAGAGTCTCTTTTATCTGACCCCCGCTCTGCCACCCCCCTGGTCTCCTGGGTCGCCATCCTGCCTGCCGCTGAGGCTTGTGGCCCTGGAGGAGGAGAGTGAGTGACCCTTGTGGGTTGAGGCCTGTTGGGGGAGGAGTGGGAGGGGCTACCCCTGATGGTGGCCTGACTGCTGCCAGCCTCAGGGGTAGCCTCAGGGGTAGCCTCAGGGGTAGCCTCAAGGGTCAACAAATCCGAGGCCAAAAGGACTTCCCTGCCAATCTGCATATCTTCTTCCTCCACCCCCTCATCCTCCTCCCCCTCAACCTCCTCATGAGGGGAGGTTTGGCCACTCCACTCCACTGGGGAATCCTGCCCTTCTTGGGACTCATCAGCAGCCTCTTGTCCTGGGGGTGGTGCAGCAGCCTGGCCTGATGGCCCAGCAACCTCCTGGTCATCTGTGAAGGACACAAAACAATCACAGGTTTGAGGATCCACACACTTGGCACATCTTTCCTTCCCCCACCCACACATGCTAATCACCAGATAGAAAAACCAAAAACGTACCTGTCCTCACAGGAACATCTGATTGATATCCACGCAGGCCCACCACCTGCTCTGGGTGGAAACACCGGGCCACTGCCCATTCCTCCTCACTCAGCCTGATGGGGCAGGGTCCCCCTCCTCCAGTGCCCGTGGTATGGGCATTGATCCTGGCCACCTTGTTACGGACCACGCTCTTAAGATCGTTGATCTTCTTTTGTATGCCAGCGGGGGTCCTCGTCTCCCCCCCTCGCCGCATTTATCTGATCCGTAATTTTTTTAATCATCGCCTTCCTTTGGGCAGGGGAGGTGTTCCGGCTATCAGGGCCATGCAAATAACGCCCATATAGGCAGGGCCGGACTGGCCTACCGGGATACCGGGAAAATTCCCGGTAGGCCGCCTGCTGTCAGTCAAAAATTGATCCGCTCAGCTGCCTGTGGGCCACGGCGGCGGCCGCCATCGCGGCCGCGGCCGCGACGCCTGCCCTCTCCAATGTCATCATGTTCATGTCTGACTGTTAATGAAAGCAGCGGCGGCCGGCCGCCGGTTGTTTGCGGCCGCCATGCTCGCCGCTGCACTTTCCTTCCCGCGCTGTGTGGACTGGAGCGATCGTGTCACATGTCACTCTGAGGGAGGGGAGGAGCCGAGCGGAAGAAGAACCGAACGTGACGTCAGATCTTCTTCCATCGTCCCGTACGGCGCCAGAACCGCCCAGTGCAGACTGCAGAGTCACGTGTCTTCAGCCGCTGAGGAGAAGTGAACGCCCGGCCCAGCCACCCTTGGAACACAAGGTGAGGAACAAATCCTATATACTGTCTCAGCTGTCTGTATCTCTCGACTCTCTCTCACCATATAACGGTGCACCCCCCCCCGGGCCCCCCCTCCTCTCTCTGTCAGACTGTCACCTACCTACCTTTGCTGCCCCTGGAAAATGTAAACGGTCTGTCTAATAATCTCAGAGAGAGGGGAGGGGGGGGGTTGACCATGGAATGGTGAGAGAGAGAGAGAGAGCCCAGTCCCCAGTGTCACCCAGTCCCCTGTGTCACCCAGTCCCCTGTGTCACCCAGTCCCCTATCTCACCCAGTCCCCTGTGTCACCCAGTCCCCAGTGTCACCCAGCCCTGTGTCACCCAGCCCTGTGTCACCCAGTCCCCTGTGTCACCCAGTCCCCAGTGTCACCCAGTCCCCTGTGTCACCCAGTCCCCAGTGTCACCCAGTCCCCAGTGTCACCCAGTCCCCAGTGTCACCCAGTCCCCTATCTCACCCAGTCCCCTGTGTCACCCAGTCCCCAGTGTCACCCAGCCCTGTGTCACCCAGTCCCCTGTGTCACCCAGTCTCCTATCTCACCCAGTCCCCTGTCTCACCCAGTCCCCTGTGTCACCCAGTCCTGTGTCATCCAGTCTCCTATCTCACCCAGTCCCCTGTCTCACCCAGTCCCCTGTGTCACCCAGTCCCCTGTGTCACCCAGTCCCCTGTGTCACCCAGTCCCCTATCTCACCCAGTCCCCTGTGTCACCCAGTCCCCTGTGTCACCCAGTCCCCTGTGTCACCCAGTCCCCTATCTCACCCAGTCCCCTGTGTCACCCAGTCCCCTGTGTCACCCAGTCCCCTATCTCACCCAGTCCCCTGTGTCACCCAGTCCCCTATCTCACCCAGTCCCCTGTGTCACCCAGTCCCCAGTGTCACCCAGTCCCCTGTGTCACCCAGTCCCCTGTGTCACCCAGTCCCCTATCTCACCCAGTCCCCTATCTCACCCAGTCCCCTGTGTCACCCAGTCCCCTATCTCACCCAGTCCCCTGTGTCACCCAGTCCCCTGTGTCACCCAGTCCCCTGTGTCACCCAGTCCCCTATCTCACCCAGTCCCCTGTGTCACCCAGTCCCCCATGTCACCCAGTCCCCCATGTCACCCAGTCCCCAGTGTCACCCAGTCCCCTGTGTCACCCAGTCACCTGTGTCACCCAGTCCCCTATCTCACCCAGCCCTCTGTCACTCAGTCCCCTATCTCACCCAGTCCCCTGTGTCACCCAGTCCCCTGTGTCACCCAGTCCCCAGTCCCCTGTGTCACCCAGTCCCCTGTGTCACCCAGCCCTGTGTCACCCAGTCCCCTATCTCACCCAGTCCCCTATCTCACCCAGTCCCCTATCTCACCCAGTCCCCAGTGTCACCCAGTCCCCCATGTCACCCAGTCCCCAGTGTCACCCAGTCCCCAGTGTCACCCAGCCCTCTGTCATCCAGTCTCCTATCTCACCCAGTCCCCAGTGTCACCCAGTCCCCTGTGTCACCCAGTCCCCTGTGTCACGCAGCCCTGTGTCATCCAGTCTCCTATCTCACCCAGTCCCCAGTGTCACCCAGTCCCCAGTGTCACCCAGTCCCCAGTGTCACCCAGTCCCCAGTGTCACCCAGTCTCCTATCTCACCCAGTCCCCTGTGTCACCCAGTCCCCTGTGTCACCCAGTCCCCAGTCCCCAGTGTCACCCAGTCCCCAGTGTCACCCAGTCCCCAGTGTCACCCAGTCTCCTATCTCACCCAGTCCCCTGTGTCACCCAGTCCCCTGTGTCACCCAGTCCCCAGTCCCCAGTGTCACCCAGTCCCCAGTGTCACCCAGTCCCCCGTGTCACCCAGTCCCCCGTGTCACCCAGTCCCCAGTGTCACCCAGCCCTGTGTCACCCAGTCCCCTGTGTCACCCAGTCCCCTGTGTCACCCAGTCCCCTGTGTCATCCAGTCTCCTATCTCACCCAGTCCCCAGTGTCACCCAGTCCCCAGTGTCACCCAGTCCCCAGTGTCACCCAGTTCTGTGTCATCCAGTCTCCTATCTCACCCAGTCCCCTGTGTCACCCAGTCCCCTGTGTCACCCAGTCCCCAGTGTCACCCAGTCCCCAGTGTCACGCAGCCCTGTGTCACCCAGTCCCCAGTGTCACCCAGTCCTGTGTCATCCAGTCTCCTATCTCACCCAGTCCCCTGTGTCACCCAGTCCCCAGTGTCACCCAGTCCCCAGTGTCACCCAGTCCCCAGTGTCACCCAGTCTCCTATCTCACCCAGTCTCCTATCTCACCCAGTCCCCAGTGTCACTCAGTCCTCAGTGTCACCCAGTCCCCAGTGTCACCCAGTCCCCAGTGTCACCCAGTCCCCAGTGTCACCCAGCCCTGTGTCACCCAGTCTCCTATCTCACCCAGTCCCCAGTGTCACCCAGTCCACAGTGTCACCCAGTCCCCTGTGTCACCCAGTCCCCTGTGTCACCCAGTCCTGTGTCATCCAGTCTCCTATCTCACCCAGTCCCCTGTGTCACCCAGTCCCCAGTGTCACCCAGTCCCCAGTGTCACCCAGTCCCCAGTGTCACCCAGTCCCCTGTGTCACCCAGTCCCCTGTGTCACCCAGTCCTGTGTCATCCAGTCCCCTGCTGTCACCCAGTCCCCTTTGTCACCCAGTCCCCTGTGTCACCCAGCCCCCTGCTGTCACCCAGCCCTCTGTCACTCAGTCCCCTATCTCACCCAGTCCCCAGTGTCACCAAGCCCCCTGCTGTCACCCAGTCCCCTGTGTCACCCAGTCCCCTGTGTCACCCAGTCCCCTGTGTCACCCAGTCCCCTATCTCACCCAGCCCTCTGTCACCCAGTCCCCTATCTCACCCAGTCCCCTATCTCACCCAGTCCCCTGTGTCACCCAGTCCCCTGTGTCACCCAGTCCCCAGTGTCAACCAGTCCCCCATGTCACCCAGTCCCCAGTGTCACCCAGTCCCCAGTGTCACCCAGTCCCCCGTGTCACCCAGTCCCCCGTGTCACCCAGTCCCCCGTGTCACCCAGTCCCCAGTGTCACCCAGTCCCCAGTGTCACCCAGTCCCCTGTGTCACCCAGTCCCCTGTGTCACCCAGCCCTGTGTCACCCAGTCCCCAGTGTCACCCAGTCCCCTGTGTCACCCAGTCCCCTGTGTCACCCAGTCCCCTGTGTCACCCAGTCCCCAGTCCCCAGTGTCACCCAGTCCCCTGTGTCACCCAGTCCCCAGTGTCACCCAGTCCCCAGTGTCACCCAGTCCCCAGTGTCACCCAGTCCCCTGTGTCATCCAGTCTCCTATCTCACCCAGCCCCTGTGTCACCCAGTCCCCTGTGTCACCCAGTCCCCAGTCCCCAGTGTCACCCAGTCCCCAGTGTCACCCAGTCCCCAGTGTCACCCAGTCCCCTGTGTCACCCAGTCCCCTGTGTCATCCAGTCTCCTATCTCACCCAGTCCCCCGTGTCACCCAGTCCCCTGTGTCACCCAGTCCCCCGTGTCACCCAACCCTGTGTCACCCAGCCCCCAGTGTCACCCAGCCCCCAGTGTCACCCAGCCCTCTGTCATCCAGTCTCCTATCTCACCCAGTCCCCAGTGTCACCCAGTCCCCAGTGTCACCCAGCCCTGTGTCATCCAGTCTCCTATCTCACCCAGTCCCCAGTGTCACCCAGTCCCCAGTGTCACCCAGTCCCCTGTGTCACCCAGTCCCCTGTGTCACCCAGTCCCCTATCTCACCCAGTCCCCTATCTCACCCAGTCCCCTGCTGTCACCCAGCCCCCTGCTGTCACCCAGCCCTCTGTCACTCAGTCCCCTATCTCACCCAGCCCCCTGCTGTCACCCAGCCCTGTGTCACCCAGTCCCCTGTGTCACCCAGTCCCCTGTGTCACCCAGTCCCCTATCTCACCCAGTCCCCTGTGTCACCCAGCCCCCTGCTGTCACCCAGCCCTCTGTCACCCAGTCCCCTGCGTCACCCAGTCCCCTGCTGTCACCTAGTCCCCTGCTGTCACCCAGCCCTCTGTCACCCAGCCCTCTGTTACCTTGCCCTCTGTCACTCAGCCCTCTGTCACCCAGTCCCTTGCTGTCACCCAGCCCTCTGTCACCCAGCCCTCTGTTACCTTGCCCTCTGTCACCCAGTCCCTTGCTGTCACCCAGTCCCCTGTCAACCAGCCCTCTGTCACCCAGTCCTCTGTCACCCAGTCCTCTGTCACCCAGTCCCCTGCTGTCGCCAAGTTCTCTGTCGCCAAATCCTCTGTCACCCAATCCCCTGCTGTTGCCAAGTCCTCTGTCACCCAGTCGCAAAGTCCTCTGCCATCCAGTCCCCTGCTGACGCCAAGTCCTCTGTCATCCAGCCCCCTGCTGTCACCCAGCCCTCTGTCACTCAGTCCCCTATCTCACCCAGCCCCCTGCTGTCACCCAGCCCTGTGTCACCCAGTCCCCTGTGTCACCCAGTCCCCTGTGTCACCCAGTCCCCTATCTCACCCAGTCCCCTGTGTCACCCAGCCCCCTGCTGTCACCCAGCCCTCTGTCACCCAGTCCCCTGCGTCACCCAGTCCCCTGCTGTCACCTAGTCCCCTGCTGTCACCCAGCCCTCTGTCACCCAGCCCTCTGTTACCTTGCCCTCTGTCACTCAGCCCTCTGTCACCCAGTCCCTTGCTGTCACCCAGCCCTCTGTCACCCAGCCCTCTGTTACCTTGCCCTCTGTCACCCAGTCCCTTGCTGTCACCCAGTCCCCTGTCAACCAGCCCTCTGTCACCCAGTCCTCTGTCACCCAGTCCTCTGTCACCCAGTCCCCTGCTGTCGCCAAGTTCTCTGTCGCCAAATCCTCTGTCACCCAATCCCCTGCTGTCGCCAAGTCCTCTGTCACCCAGTCGCAAAGTCCTCTGCCATCCAGTCCCCTGCTGACGCCAAGTCCTCTGTCATCCAGTCCCCTGCTGTCGCCAAGTCCTCTGTCATCCAGTCCCCTGCTGTCGCCGATTCCTCTGTCACCGAGTCCCCTGCTGTCAAGAAGTCCTCTGTCACCCAGTCCCCTGCTGTCGCCCAGTCCTCTGTCACCCAGTCCCCTGGTGTCATGACATGCTGAATCTGGTGACAAGGGACAAGTGGCAAGTGACATTTCCGAGTGTCTCCGATGCTCTCCGGTGCCCCCCACCTCTGGCCACATGCGGTATTGCATGCTTTTGAAGTCAATGCGGAACAAATTATTTTCGTTTCCATTGACTTCTATGGGGAAACTCACTTTGATATGTGAGTACTTTGGATTACGAGCATTCTCCTGAAACGGATTATGCTCGTAATCAGAGGTTTCACTGTAATATATATATATATATATATATATATATATATATATATATATATATATATATATCTCCCTAGCCCTATGTGCTTTCATATCTGTCTTATCTTTATATAATACGCTCTTTAAATGTTTCTTTAAAATGTATGAAAATAATGACATTATGATGTTGGGCTGGTATAATAATGCTATGGGGCTGGTATGAAATGTTTTCCAGGGCTGGTTTTTACTCCCAGTCCGGCCCTGCATATAGGACGATGGCCCGAGCAAGTATTTGCTTCTCTACCAGAGTAAAATTGAGCTTCCTGCGCTTGGGTGCCATCACAGACACCACTCAGCAACAAGAATAAACTCACAGGACAAACAAACAAAAATAATCACACAACAAACAAACAAAAAAACTCACAGAAGAAACACACACAAAAAGCAAAACACACAAGCAGACAGCTACTACAAATTCAAAAATAAACATGCAAAAAACAAACACAAAATACAATCAGAAAAAAACAAACACAAAATACACTTAGCAGAAACAAACACCAACTACAATCTACTACTCCTCCAAAACTTTTCTATCACACACAACTCACCAACACACACCAACAAACGATCAGAGCAGAAGCAACTTGCTCTAGGAAGGGGAACACAGGGATATACTTTTGCAAGGGAAGTGTGTTTGTCTGGGGCTATTTATACACAGGGCGATCCTCAAACTAAGTACGCTTGGCCTTTTACCTATCTCACTGATTGCGCCAAGCCAAGTTCTGCACATGCCCAGTGAGCAGCAGATCCGTGCGCGCATGCGCAGTACGGCCGGCCCTTCATTTGCATGGGGTCACGGCTCATTACAATGAAGCACGCCCACTTCATTCCCACTTGCAATAACCCCGCCTTACGCCTCGGAATTTAAGTTACACTTGCGCAATTTTGGACGCAAATGCGCTGTGGATACGGCACTTACGACACAAAATTAGGGCACCTTAACTTAAATGACATAAGTTTTGACTAACTTAATTTGCGCCGCTGTTTGTGGATCTGGCCCTGTAGGACTTTTCAAACCGCATTGCACCCACAGCGCAGTGGTGTGAAACATCCCATTGCAGAGTAAAAACGCAGGAAAAACACATCAGTGTGAAAGGGTCCTTAGGCTACTTTCACACTGGTGAGTAGCGCTGGTGCGAATTGTAACAGTTCCTGATGTCGCTCTCATCGGCTAGGTGTGGCTCCTGGCTCCCTTCACTTTATTGACATTTTGCCAGTCCGGCGTCCAGCAGTGATCAGCACAGGTAATCATTGGCCATTCAGAGAGGCACGAATAGCTGTGGCCCCTGGTGAAATGTCATTATAGTGAAGCAGGCCTGCAGCCGCACCTACCCACTATCAGCTGTAACAGGAATCGCTCCCTGCCGCTACTATTCACACCAGCCCTAATCACCAAGGTGAATGTAGCCATCGGCTGTTAGTGTTTTGCCTTCCTTGAACAGTTTAATTGCTAATTTACAGCACATTACTGGAGGTGGACTTAAGAAAAATAGGACAGGGAGGAAAAGAAGCTGGAGTTGGGCTTCAGGCTCGGTTCACACTGGAGCCACCTGCGGATCGCACAGGAATACTGTGCTCCCTGTTCTCTGGTTCAGCGAGGAATCAGGGATGAATCTATGCCTGAATTTAGCCCCGAAACAGAGCCAAAGACGCACAGCGTTTCTGTGCTGTGCGCTCCACACCTGCCCCAGAGATATGTGAACCGACTCCATAGAGAGCCAGTCACATTCTCCTGCAATGCTAATTGAATGCGGGGAAACCCACATTCATTTTGCATTGGTGTGAACCCAGCCTTAAAGCGGTGTTCCGCACACACAAAAAAAAAAAAGTTTAAAACCAGCAGCTACACATACTGCAGCTGCTGGTATTTAACAAACAGACACTTACATGTCCTGGAGTCCAGCGATGTTGGGTGCTGCCGCTTCCATTGCGGGTAACAGTACCCGGCAGTGTAGCCTTTTGGCTCCATGCCAGGAACCCTACTGCACATGCACGAGGCGCACTCCTCTCTCCTACTGGCCCAGCGGCCGGGAGAGGAGGGGGGAGCCCTGCGGTGACATCACGGGATGCAGCCTGGACTCCTAGAAGTGGGAAAGGATGCAAAGACAGGTATCCTGTCCCCCCCCTCTCCCCCCAAGAGGTGCCAATTGTGACACTGGAGGGGGGGAGGAATAAGATGAGCGGAAGTTCCACTTTTTGGGTGGAACTCCGCTTTAAGTGAACTGGTTGTTCAGACACCTTAGAAAGACTAGTTATAGCTTATCAGGAAGCCGCGCAGGGCCGGCCCTATGATGGGACTGGGTGGTACCATGGGTACCAGGCAGCACATTTAGGGGGGCAGCATACTGATGCCCGCCAGCCCGTTCTGCCAGCTCCGCTACCCAAATAAAATTGATGTTCTTTTTTTCCCCACAAATAGAGCTTTTTTTTGGTGATATTTGATCACCTCTGCGGTTTTTATTTTTAGTGCTATAAATATATATATTTTTTTACTTTTTGCTATAATAAATATCCCCAAAATTTAGAAAAATAAACTATTTTCTTCAGTTGATGTATTCTACATATTTTTGGTACCAAAAAAAACACAATTAGCGTACATTGATTAGTTTGCGCAAAAGACATTGTGGCCGCCGGCAATTCACAGGTCCCTTTATACTTCTGGATACATGTATAGAGCCATGACAGGCCCTCTTTATACATCTATAGAGCCATGACAAGCCCTCGTTATACTCCTTTATACATGTATAGAGCCATGACAGGTCCTCTTTATACTCCTATATACATTTATAGAGCCATGGCAGGTCCTCTTTATATTCCTTTACATGTAAAGAGTCTCGACAGGTCCTCTATATACATGTATAGAGCCAGAGGCTTATTGCCACGTTGCGGTACCTGGCGACTGGGAGGAGCCTGCAGGACCTCAAGTTCTCGACAGGCATCTCTCCCCAGTCGCTTGGGGTCATCATACCGGAGACGTGTACTGCCATCATACGTGTTCTGAAGGAGGAGTATATTAAGGTAAGTTCCCTCATTTTAACCTCACAATGTATTTTTTTTTAAATGTGTGAGAAAGTCTAATTTTTTTTATTCCCTAATAACCATGAGATTGTAATCTGCTGTGTGTTGGATGTTCCCTTTTCTCCCCATGCATGTTGTTAACCTTTACATGTTTGTTTTGGGCCTACCTGCATATTTTGACCTTACCCACCATAAACCTGTCCAGCATGCTTTCCTAGGCACAAACCCACCTTGCCAATTTTTTGGTGATTTTTTGGCTAATCCATTGTAGCTCTGACCCCCCCCCCCCCTCCTTCCCCCCCCCGAAAATTGTTTATTGCTCTATCATCAGAGGGATGTGGAGTCTGATAATTAAGTGGGCCTATATTTTTTTTTTTTAAATACTCACTTCACAATGCTTGTAGTAAATGTGAATCCTGTTGTTGATGTTGCACAATGATGGTTTTTGTATTTTGTTTGCAATGTTTATGTGCCAAAGTACTAAATCTCTTTATTTGTTTGTCCCCACAGCTACCCTCCACACCACAGGAATGGCAGTCTGTGGCTTCCCAATTTGCCCAGCGGTGGGATTTCCCGAACTGCGGTGGAGCAATAGATGGGAAGCTTGTCCGCATTGTGCCCCCACCCCACTCGAGGTCCTACTATTATAACTACAAGGGTTATCATAGTATTGTGTTGATGGCGGTGGTGTCGGCACAGTATGAGTTTCTATATGTGGACGTAGGGAAGAACGGCCGGCTGTCAGATGGGGGAGTGTTCTCACGGACTGAATTCTACGATCGTCTACAAACTGGGGGTCTGGCATTGCCACCAGATGAAGATAATGTGGAAGGACTTTCGTTTGTGTTCCTAGCTGACGAAGCTTTCGGGCTTGGACCTCACCTAATGCGGCCTTTTCCCCAGAGGACCCTCACCTCAGAGAGGAGGGTGTTCAATTATCGGTTGGCCAGGGCTCGGAGGGTAGTCGAGAATGCCTTTGGGATTCTCTCCAACCGGTTCCGCCTTTTCCTGACAGCGATACACTTGGCGGAATATAAATTGAACACCATTGTATTTGCCTGCTGCATTTTGCACAACTTTTTACGCAGGCACTCCCAGACGTACCTACCCGACAGCGTTTCTGAGGCAAGACTACTCTCAGATCCTCTCCCTGGGCTGGACACTGGTCGCGCTGGCTTTGCCACCCAATCAGCTCGTGAGGTACGCGACAAATATGTTGAGTACTTCATGGGTCGGGGGGCCATTGCTATGCCAGATCATATTTCTTTCTAATTCGGCCCCCAAAAGAAAGAAATATTCACAGAACTAATAAATAATTAGACCATTGGACTTTATACAGTTGTTTGTCATTACTGCTTTTTCGCTTTTTATCTGTCTTCCTGGTTCTCACCAAAAATAGTGCACTTCTACTGCCAAATGTATGGTTCATGTTTTAGTAAATAAACACAATTGTACATTATTCACTCATCTCCAAACTGGGTATTCAGCATATAAAAGAATACAGCCACTCATTTTTAGGATTTTTGAAAAGCTTTTTTTATTTGCAGCTTTTTCATTTTCCTTGATTTTTCAGAAGATTTTTAGTAATAAACATGCCAACATTTTTAGTTTGGTTAGGTTTTTAATTTTTGTTTTTTTGTGTTTTTTCTATTTTTTTTTTGTTTTGTCCAAACAATTTTTTTTTAATTTTTTGGTGTTCACAAACAATGTAGTACAATTGTACCATTTTTCACACAAATATTCTATTTACCAAGTGTAAACTTAACCAAATGTTTTTTTTTTTGTTTTTTTCTTTATTTTTTCCCAAAATATGTTTGAGATTTTTGATCTCTTTTTTTTTCAAAATGTTTTTGGGTAATTATTATCAAAAATATTGCTAACATTTTTGGAATATATTTGTTAACCCAATTTTTTTTTTTTATATATTTTTTTACAAAAATTTTAATAAAATTTTGAATAATTATTTATTATTATTTTATTTTTTTTATATTCCAAAAATAAAGATTGTTAACATTTTTTGGATAGATTTGTTACCCAATTTTTTATTTTTTAAATAATTTTTTTTTTAAAAAAATGTTTTTTTATTTTTTTGGATTTTTCTAGCTTGTTGATTGTAAGCCATTTTGTGGCTTGAAAAAATATAACATGTCAAAAAAATTTAAAAGACAAATGTGTCACTTTTACATTCACAATAACAGTCATGGTGTGAGTTCACACCTGAACACGCCAAAATTTGAAGATGCACACATTCAGTGCAATTCGCCAAATGTCAGTTCTACAACATAGAAACACAGACAAAGGGCGACATGTGCTATCTGCCATCATGGGTGATCAATGTCTGTGTTTTGTGGGAGCAAACCCTTCCTCGAAAACTAATTGAGAATCGAGGAGGGGGTTGTACCCACAAAGCACAGATATTCAATATTCTGTGATGGCAGATAGCACATGTTGACACACTGTGTGTGCATCTTCAAATTTTGGCGTGTTGCTGAGTCAAAAATTAAAACAGGTTGGGGGATGGGCGGGGGGGGGGGGGGTGTTCAGTCTTTGACACGGCCCATCATGTCAATGATGTTTTTATAGTTTTGTTCTATAAGCAGCATTCTTTGCCGCATAGTGTCCAGCTCGGTGCAGCACTCCACAATTACATTTCTCACATTCTGTTCCATGAGAACCATCTGTTGCCGCATATTCTCCATTTCACTGCTGCACTCCATCACTTGCTGGATAATTATTCCCGCACTTGCGCGAGAAAAATGCGGAACAGCATCTTCATCCCCTACAAAATGAATCAAAAAGATAAAATTAACAATTTTACCGGCCTATATACATCTAGGGTTGCCACCTCATCCCTTTAAACCAGAACACATATTAATTACACAGGTTCTGTGGCTGATTAAAGGTGGTAATTTAACTCACCTGGTGCCATATCTGCATTACATTAGCCACAGAACATGTGTAATCCATATGTGTTCGGGATTAAAGGGATGAGGTGGCAACCCTATCTACATCTGTTTTGCCCTATAAAGCTGGGGTGACACTGACCTGATGTTGTGCGAATTTCCTCCTCCTCCACCACTTCTCCATCTTCAATAACTCCTCCTTCTTGAACCACTTCCCCCTCATCCTCCACGACTCCCCCTTCTTCTTCTTCCACCAATCCACCATCTTCAAATTCACCAAAATCATCTTCTTCAATTTCATCTTCATCCTCCACAACTACCAAATTTAAAATTACTCCATCCTCCTCTCTTCCTTCCTCCTCTCTTCCTTCCTCCTCCACATCCTCATCTCTTCCTTCCTCCTCCTCCTCCACATCCTCCTCTCTTCCTTCCTCCTCTCTTCCTTCCACCTCCTCCTCCACATCCTCCTCCTCCACATCCTCCTCTCTTCCTTCCTCCTCCACCACATGGCCAGATGGCAGATTCCGGGCGTGTCTGGCCCTCTCTGCCTCCTCGAAATGCTGGCGTCTTCTTTCCCCTATAAATAACACAAAAACAAAAGGTATACTCATCAGCACACAGATATTGTAGAGCAGAAATCGCACACATTGCATAGAAGTTTAGAGGCTTTATTTTTTTTTTTTTTTGGTGTCTTATCACCCCATACCTACATTTTTGGATGACTTCTAGGCCAAGCTCTGATTCAGTCCCTTTTTAGCGAAGTGACACACATGGATGTCCCCCCTTAAAATTTTGAGCTGAGACCATACAAATTTTAGTGTAATATTTTGGGGGAAACACAGGTGCTCTGGATTACAGATATGAAAACACCTGCTTAGTAGCACTGTTTGCATTTCCCATTCTAGGATTCTAATTTTCTAAAAATATATTTTTACACAATGTTTACAAACAATGTTTTTGGCCAGAGAGGCATGTCCAGGTGTGGTGTTCCTGGGCCAACATCGTATTTGTGAGAAGCAATCTGATGTGAATGAGGTTTCCTATTAACACTCCTTGGCCAAGCAAATGATATTTAAAAAAAAAAAAATATTTCAACATGTGTTCAGAAGTACAACCAGGCCAAGGATACAGATGTAGAAATGTACCTGACCAAACATTAAACTAATAAAATTGCCCCCCCCCCCCACGAACAAAAAAAGAACTTACTTTTTTTAAGTATTTTTTTTACTTTCTTCAATTGTTGTTGTTTACGGAGTTTCAAGTCGGACCAGCGCTTCCGTAGCTGCTCCTTGTACCTGGTGATCCCAAACATCCTCTGCATTTTCCTTGCCACCTTCTCCATAATTTTCCCCTTCCTGCGGTTTGTGGTCTTGTATGGCCCATATTGCCCATCATAGTCCTTCCTCCGCATTATTTCTACCAGCTCCACCATTTTGTCAAAAGACATATTAGTGGCCTTATATCTTTTTGGCCGGGATCGCGACGTTCCTGCCTCTGTCACTTCACTTGCGGCCTGAGAGCTCCGTGCACGCTTGTGTGACATCGCCATCTTTCCTTCCCACAGAGATTAGGGGCGTGGAAAACAGGAAATGTCCCGTCATGGGCGGGGACGAGGGCGGCGGTTCATGCATACGCGGAGTGTAGAGAATGAATAAGACGTGATTACGTAGGTTACGCGGAGATTATTCGCTCGTTTCACAGAAGTAACATAGTTAACGCCATATTTTTTGAGTTAACATTGATTAGGGGGCATGGCAATGGTGACGAAGGCGGTGTGTCACGCACACGCGGAGTCTATTAAAGGGAACCTACGTGATTATGTAGCTTACGCAGAGATTATTAGAACATTTGACAGAAGTTACACAGTTAACGCCATATTTTTTGAGTTAACATTGATTAGGGGGCATGGCAAAGGTCACGAAGGCGGTGTGTCACGCACACGCGGAGTGTATAAAAGGGAACCGACGTGATTACGTAGGTTACGCAGAGATTATTTCATTGAGCTTCACGAGGAGCTAGAGATAATAAGGTAAGAAATTACAACATGGGATCAGCAGAGGCCTAGAAACTTGAGAGCCATGGGATTGGGGTTTTGTCTGTTGTTTGCACCCTTTTAACGCTACTTATGTTTCTTGTGTCCCCAAAACGGTATTTACTTCTCACAATGCTTTCCCACATCACTTAAATCTAGATGTGAAGAATGCTCTACCTATTTGTACTTTTTGCCAGGTGTATTGTGATCATGCAAGTATTGTTCTGTGTTGGTTGGCCAGAGGTTATTAGGAAGTGTATTTATATGTCAGGAATGATGAGGGGCATGCTATCTACACATGAAATAGTGCCTTGAGGAATGGTCAAAATAGTAAAAATTGTGGATGGTTCTAGATTACACGTGTTTAGCAAACTTATTTCAAAAAGGGTCTGCATGTGAACTGATTTTTGGTCACAACAATGGGGCAGAGCTGGCCAGCATTTTAGCTGCAGGAGACACTGTGTTTGCATAGTACTTGATAAATCTGGGGCCACATATTAATACAATGTGAATGCTGTGCATTTTTTAATGCTTATTTATTTTTGTTTTAACAGTGTTAAGCTTGAAAATTGCCCAAGCCAATTAAAAAAAACATGGAACAGATCGTGGGTAAAGAAACGATTGGTCGCCTCACTGAAAAATTTAGGGAAATGCCCCTACTTTGGGATACAAAACATCCTCAGTATTCGAAGCGGGACCGACGAACGGCAGCACTTGATGAGATAGCTACATATATGCAGACATGGGTTCCCGGCTGCACAGGCGAGATGGTCAAGAAGAAAATGAACAACCTGAGGGCCGCATACCGAAGCAAAAGAAGAGAACTACGGGAACAAAGATCAGGAGCAGCAACAAGCGAGTCCACGGAGCCCAGTCTGTGGTACTACCAAGAAATGGAGTTTTTGGGGGATCAAATGGAGGGCCGGCGATCAATGTCAAGCCTTCCTTCCAGCCGGCATCGCAGCAGACCTTCCACGGATCACCACAGCCAGGAGGAGTACGGTGAGGGGCTGGCTGGCATGCATGAAAATCTGCGACTCTCCACTTCTGATGAGGTAGAGTATTTTTCTAAATTTTTTTGGGCTGCTAATTCTTGTTTGTTTATTGAGTTGATATTGTAATCCCAAAAGAAAAAATGGCCTAGAAAAGTCATGGGCATAAAAATAGGGGTCATGGATGCCAAGTGCAGGGATCAGAAGGAGAGTCTATTCAAGTTTTAAGTAAGATAAAACAAACCAGTCTAGAGCATGAAAATGTGTGTGATTTGCTTGTGCCAAATTGTAAAACATGTCCCTTTTTTGGCCACAGGAAGAAGTGAGCAGCCATGATATATCGGCTACTGATGCGGAGATGCATGCCAGCCAGGAGGAAGGGGTCAGTGGCAGCCAGGAGGAGGAGGCCGGGCCCAGCACCAGTCAGCAGGGCCCCAGGCCCAGGGTCAGCACCACCAGGCAAGTCCCTCCCCCCCCCCCCGGGTCAGGCAAGCAGGCCTAATGAGGCGCAGGAGGCAAGTGGAGGATGAGAGCCTCGAGATGATACGGGAGGCTAGCGCCTTAATGAGGGCCCCCCTCAACCCCACTGAGGCCTACAGTGCCTACGTGGCACACGAAATGTCACAAGCGGGGGAGGCCGATCAGAGGCGTGCCAAGGACCTGTTTAACCAGGTCCTTTTATGGATGCACCAGGGCTGGCTGACCAATGACACTGAGCTGAGTGACCCAGCCCATCCTGCCCAACACCTGCTAACTCCTCCTGCTGCCACATCATCCCGACCTGCAAGGGGCCGTGGACGGGTCCGTGGAAGATCTGCTGCAATGCAGGCTGCAAGGAGGGTTACAAGGAACAGGAGAAGATGATTCCCGGCCTTCCATTTGATCCCCCAAAAACGTTGGTCTTTTTGGACTACCACAGCCTGAGCTCCATTGGCTCACTTGCTGCTGCTCCTGGTTTTTGTTTTTGTGGTTGTTCTTTTTAGTTCTCTGTATGTGGTCCTCAGGGTTTGCCATTTTCTCCTTGACTATGTTGCCTGTGCAGTCTGGAACACAAGTCTGCATGTATGTTGCTATCTAATCAAGTGCTGCCGTTCTAGGTAATTTATTTTTGTTTATGGCCAAAATAAATGGTTATTTGATTTACTGAAATACCTTGTCTATTGTGTTTTAATACTGTGGTGATTAGGCATGAAACATTTTAGCAAATAATATGTGTCATTTAGAAAGGACACCAACTCCTTGGGGGGGGGGGGTACATTTGGCGTACCAACTTGGGAAAACAAAAAAGGAAAAACACACGACAAAATAAAATGGTGACATAACTTGACAAAAAATAAAATAAAAAAAAATGTGCAAGAAAAAACAATGGTGACATAAATTGCACCAAAAAAAAAATGTGCAAGAAAAAACAATGGTGACATAAATTGCACAACAAAAAAATACAACAAAAAAAATGTGCAAGAAAAAACAATGGTGACATAAATTGCACAACAAAAAAATACAAAAAAAAAATGTGCAAGAAAAAACAATGGTGACATAAATTGCACAACAAAAAAATACAAAAAAAAAATGTGCAAGAAAAAACAATGGTGACATAACTTGCACCAAAAAAAAAATAAAAAAAAAAATGTGCAAAAAAAAACAATGGTGACATAAATTGCACAACAAAAAAAAAAAAGAAAAAAAATGCAAGAAAAAACAATGGTGACATAAATTGCACAAAAAAAAAAAAAAGGAAAAAAAAGAAACAACATTAAATTAAAAACAAAAAAAAGAAACATAGACATGTGGAGGACAAAAAGAAAGTTCCAACATCTGGATAGATAGCATCAGCAAGAGAACGGGTTTATTCTAGCAAGAGAACGCCGAAAAAACAAGAGGCAATAAACAACACACTAGATATTTAAAAGGACGAATGTGCCATATCACAAACAAACAAGAGTTTTACCTGAACGAGTGCTCCCATCCCCTTATTTTGTCTGAGCATGCGTGTGGTTCTTATCCGCGGATATTGTGTACTAACCAACGGATCTGTCCGTCGGATAGATTAGCAGCGGATAGATTTGTTTAGCATGTCAGCAAATATTCGATCTGCTGAAAAGCGAGTCGATGGAGAAATATCCGCGGAAACAGATCCGCTGGAGTGTACACACCATAGGATCTATCCGCTGAAACACATTCGCTGGGATTTATCCGCGGATGGATTCTATCGTGTGTACGGGGCCTTAGTTGCCTGTATCTCCCAATATGTTCAGCATAGCTTGATGGAGTGGGATCAAAAAGGGGATGTTTGATCAGGGAGTAAGGAGGGGTACATAGAAAGATTATCAATTCCTCTACTAAGCATCTTCCTTAGACAAGGGAAAATGCAGCACACTACGATACCTATAACTGTAAGTATGATTACTATAATGATCCCCAGCTGGATAAGAGCTTGTTTCCAACTGGTGAACCATCCAAAGTATTGATCCCAGGGGTTTTCTATACCAGAGTTATTTTTTAACTCAACTGACAGATCTTCCAGTTTCTTTATGGCTAATGTAACCTTACCCTTAGGGCCAGTATTGTCCAGAATATAAGTGCAACAGCCTTCTACCCGGTCAATAAATTTACATGTTCCCCCTTTCTCAACAAGGATCATATCTAGGGCCATTCTATCCTGGAATGTCATCTGAGAGGTGGCCTCTAACTGTTCTGCCATTCCCTTTAGAGCATCCCTTGTGTAATTGACAAATCTCTGTTGATTGTAATAAATGTAATTAATTCAGTTTACGTTTTTATTTATAGTTACCAGGGGAAACAGGGATTCAAAGCCTGCCGCAACTTGGTCTCTGGCCTTGAATTCATCTGGGACCCCTCTTGGCACCCCTATTGCATCTATGTATACATGTGGGTCAAAGCTACCTATAGGGACTCTTTTTTTCTTTCTTGAAGGGGAGTCTGGGTGAGACTCAGCCTGCCCCTTAGAAAGGATGTGTAGGGGCATAATAATTTTAGCCAATGCACACTCTCCCTTCCAAGGAGTATCTAGCTTAGTTCGGATTTTCATATCACCACTAGGGATGAGCCGAACATACCCGGGTTCGATTTGCACCAGAACGTTCGAACAGACCGTCCGTTCGCACAAACATTTAGAACCCCATTGAAGTCTATGGGACTCGAACGTTCAAATTCAAAAGTGCTCATGTTAAAGTCCAATATGCAAGTTATTGATGGAAAACGTCTTTGAGAACCCGGGTCTTGTCCCAGGGAACATGTATCAATGGAAAAAAAAAAGTTTTAAAAACTGTAGTTTTTTCTTGAGCAGCGATTTTAATGATGCTTTAAGTGAAAAAAAATCCTTTTAAATATGGTACCTGCTGGGTCTCTATAGTAGTGGCACGTGTTTAGAAATGTCCCTGCACAACATGAGATTACTCTCAGAAAAAAGTAATTTAATACTGCTTGCGGCTTTAATGTAATGGTTGGTCCCTGCAATATGGATAAAAAGCATTGAAAAAAATAGCATGAGTTTCCCCTCCACCACTCCCCCCAGGTCATTACAAGACCTAGTGCCAATCCTGACCTCCCTGGGGCCCTAAGCAAAATGACATGGCACATTAAAAATGAGAATCGGGGGGGGGGGGGGGGGGGGCGCTGACGACAGTGACATGTCACATTAAAGAAAGTTGAGAAGCGGGGGGAGGGGGTATTCTGCTGTCGGAAATGACTCAGCCAGCGAGTTTAGAAGCGGGGTGAGGGGGCGAAAATTACTTCTCACCAGGCGGGGCCTCTAGTAATTTGGGGGGCCCTTTGCAGCTTTGCGGGACCCTAAGCGACTTGCATAGTGAGCCTATAGCGAGGATCGGCCCTGGCAAGACCGTTTGGCCCTATATACTTTGAACAGCAGTATACAGGCATTGCAAACAAGATAAGGACTGTAGGTTTCTTAAGTAGAATCAGAACCATGTCATACTTTGCTCCTGCATATTGCACAATTTCCTAAAGAGACCCTCAACAAACTACATGACACTTGTGCCTGATGTCAGTCAAGCCTTAGCTTTCTCCCTATATCTAACCCACAAACTCATCCACTGATCATAAAGTCCAAAAATCAAGTTTCGTATCGTCGTATTGCACAATCGTTTTTCCGACGTTTTCTACTGACTGTGAATGACGTTCTCATTCACGCAATATCCCTTTATACACTGCGCATGTGAGAAGCTCTGCACGTTGCCACGCCCATGACGATCGTTCGAGTGATTGACACGCCCCTTTTCAGTCGTTCAATGCAAGAGTCAGAAGAAATGATGACAGCAAGCTGCAACCAGGCAGGAGAGAGGCCAGGCACACACCAGGAGGAGCAGGAGTTACAAAGCCACCAACATGAGCTTCGAAGAGATGGTAGAGATGGTGGCTGTTCTTAAAAAGGAGGACTACGATGGCAAAAAAGGGCCTTACAAGAACCCCAATAAAATGAAGGCCCAGATCATGGAGAAGGTGCGGAGGACTCTCCATGCAAAATTCGGGGTGCAGAGGTCCAGGGAGCAGCTGCGGAAGCGATGGTCTGATTTGAAAATCAGAGAGCAGGACCAGATGGGGAGAATTAGAAGAGTTCTCAGAAGACGTAAGTAAATTTCATGTGTACTCTGAATATTTGTTTTAATTCTTTTGCGTCATTTGGTTTTCTTTCAGGTTGTGTATATAGACAGTCCAAGAATAGATGTTTCAAGGTTCCTGTTTGTGGGCATAATACTTGGTTGTTTTTTTTGTTTGTTTTTTTCTTTTAAAGTGTATTTTGTGCGTGTACTCGAGAGAGGAGCCGGACTGCAGGAGTTGGGAGTAGGCAGGCCTCCCCCAGAGGCAATCTGCCACCTTTCTCCATGCCTCGGGTGGCAATGGTGGGTGTGTGAGGGGGTCCTCCCACACAGCCCGCCCTACCTGCTCCGCTTTGAAGCCCAACGGGGCAGAGGGACTCCCTATAAGGGAGTGAGAGGATCTAGCCCGCTCAACCAGCCCCGTTAGTCCTTCGCCTCTCTTTTTAGAGACCGCGTGGTCAAAGTGCGTGCATGTTAACCCAATTTCGAGTGCGTGTAAGTGTGGATAGGATCTATCCGCTGAAACACATTCGCTGGGATTTATCCGCGGATGGATTCTATCGTGTGTACGGGGCCTTAGTTGCCTGTATCTCCCAATATGTTCAGCATAGCTTGATGGAGTGGGATCAAAAAGGGGATGTTTGATCAGGGAGTAAGGAGGGGTACATAGAAAGATTATCAATTCCTCTACTAAGCATCTTCCTTAGACAAGGGAAAATGCAGCACACTACGATACCTATAACTGTAAGTATGATTACTATAATGATCCCCAGCTGGATAAGAGCTTGTTTCCAACTGGTGAACCATCCAAAGTATTGATCCCAGGGGTTTTCTATACCAGAGTTATTTTTTAACTCAACTGACAGATCTTCCAGTTTCTTTATGGCTAATGTAACCTTACCCTTAGGGCCAGTATTGTCCAGAATATAAGTGCAACAGCCTTCTACCCGGTCAATAAATTTACATGTTCCCCCTTTCTCAACAAGGATCATATCTAGGGCCATTCTATCCTGGAATGTCATCTGAGAGGTGGCCTCTAACTGTTCTGCCATTCCCTTTAGAGCATCCCTTGTGTAATTGACAAATCTCTGTTGATTGTAATAAATGTAATTAATTCAGTTTACGTTTTTATTTATAGTTACCAGGGGAAACAGGGATTCAAAGCCTGCCGCAACTTGGTCTCTGGCCTTGAATTCATCTGGGACCCCTCTTGGCACCCCTATTGCATCTATGTATACATGTGGGTCAAAGCTACCTATAGGGACTCTTTTTTTCTTTCTTGAAGGGGAGTCTGGGTGAGACTCAGCCTGCCCCTTAGAAAGGATGTGTAGGGGCATAATAATTTTAGCCAATGCACACTCTCCCTTCCAAGGAGTATCTAGCTTAGTTCGGATTTTCATATCACCACTAGGGATGAGCCGAACATACCCGGGTTCGATTTGCACCAGAACGTTCGAACAGACCGTCCGTTCGCACAAACATTTAGAACCCCATTGAAGTCTATGGGACTCGAACGTTCAAATTCAAAAGTGCTCATGTTAAAGTCCAATATGCAAGTTATTGATGGAAAACGTCTTTGAGAACCCGGGTCTTGTCCCAGGGAACATGTATCAATGGAAAAAAAAAAGTTTTAAAAACTGTAGTTTTTTCTTGAGCAGCGATTTTAATGATGCTTTAAGTGAAAAAAAATCCTTTTAAATATGGTACCTGCTGGGTCTCTATAGTAGTGGCACGTGTTTAGAAATGTCCCTGCACAACATGAGATTACTCTCAGAAAAAAGTAATTTAATACTGCTTGCGGCTTTAATGTAATGGTTGGTCCCTGCAATATGGATAAAAAGCATTGAAAAAAATAGCATGAGTTTCCCCTCCACCACTCCCCCCAGGTCATTACAAGACCTAGTGCCAATCCTGACCTCCCTGGGGCCCTAAGCAAAATGACATGGCACATTAAAAATGAGAATCGGGGGGGGGGGGGGGGGGGGGCGCTGACGACAGTGACATGTCACATTAAAGAAAGTTGAGAAGCGGGGGGAGGGGGTATTCTGCTGTCGGAAATGACTCAGCCAGCGAGTTTAGAAGCGGGGTGAGGGGGCGAAAATTACTTCTCACCAGGCGGGGCCTCTAGTAATTTGGGGGGCCCTTTGCAGCTTTGCGGGACCCTAAGCGACTTGCATAGTGAGCCTATAGCGAGGATCGGCCCTGGCAAGACCGTTTGGCCCTATATACTTTGAACAGCAGTATACAGGCATTGCAAACAAGATAAGGACTGTAGGTTTCTTAAGTAGAATCAGAACCATGTCATACTTTGCTCCTGCATATTGCACAATTTCCTAAAGAGACCCTCAACAAACTACATGACACTTGTGCCTGATGTCAGTCAAGCCTTAGCTTTCTCCCTATATCTAACCCACAAACTCATCCACTGATCATAAAGTCCAAAAATCAAGTTTCGTATCGTCGTATTGCACAATCGTTTTTCCGACGTTTTCTACTGACTGTGAATGACGTTCTCATTCACGCAATATCCCTTTATACACTGCGCATGTGAGAAGCTCTGCACGTTGCCACGCCCATGACGATCGTTCGAGTGATTGACACGCCCCTTTTCAGTCGTTCAATGCAAGAGTCAGAAGAAATGATGACAGCAAGCTGCAACCAGGCAGGAGAGAGGCCAGGCACACACCAGGAGGAGCAGGAGTTACAAAGCCACCAACATGAGCTTCGAAGAGATGGTAGAGATGGTGGCTGTTCTTAAAAAGGAGGACTACGATGGCAAAAAAGGGCCTTACAAGAACCCCAATAAAATGAAGGCCCAGATCATGGAGAAGGTGCGGAGGACTCTCCATGCAAAATTCGGGGTGCAGAGGTCCAGGGAGCAGCTGCGGAAGCGATGGTCTGATTTGAAAATCAGAGAGCAGGACCAGATGGGGAGAATTAGAAGAGTTCTCAGAAGACGTAAGTAAATTTCATGTGTACTCTGAATATTTGTTTTAATTCTTTTGCGTCATTTGGTTTTCTTTCAGGTTGTGTATATAGACAGTCCAAGAATAGATGTTTCAAGGTTCCTGTTTGTGGGCATAATACTTGGTTGTTTTTTTTGTTTGTTTTTTTCTTTTAAAGTGTATTTTGTGCGTGTACTCGAGAGAGGAGCCGGACTGCAGGAGTTGGGAGTAGGCAGGCCTCCCCCAGAGGCAATCTGCCACCTTTCTCCATGCCTCGGGTGGCAATGGTGGGTGTGTGAGGGGGTCCTCCCACACAGCCCGCCCTACCTGCTCCGCTTTGAAGCCCAACGGGGCAGAGGGACTCCCTATAAGGGAGTGAGAGGATCTAGCCCGCTCAACCAGCCCCGTTAGTCCTTCGCCTCTCTTTTTAGAGACCGCGTGGTCAAAGTGCGTGCATGTTAACCCAATTTCGAGTGCGTGTAAGTGTGGTGGTTTTTGTGGGAGGGGGGTGGGCGTACTAAGCGCAAGCTTACCTCGCATAGCACACCCACCGGGAGCCGGGCTGAGACCACCAAACTCAATTCACATGTAGCTGAGCACGGGATCCAAACCTCTAGCTGCAGAGGTGAATGGCTTGTCAGCGCAGTGCCAATCGCGTCGAGCCACCGCAGCTCCCCAATACTTGGTTGTTCATTGTATTTAATATCTTATTATGTGAGACCAATTTTTTATTGAATGTAGATGTTTTATTAACTAGATTTAAATAATCCGACTTAAGTCATTATACAGTAAAAGGAGAGTATGCTCAGCGCAGAAGTTGATTACACATATGGACTCAGTAGCACAATGGTTGGCATGGCCGATCCGCCCTATAGGCTCGCTATGCAAGCCGCTTAGGGCCCCGCAAAGCTGCGAAGGGCCCCCAAAATAACTAGAGGCCCCGCCTAGTAAGAAGTAATTTTCGCCCCCTCACCCTGTGTGGTGACCGGGGAGGGTGAGCCCCACGGCCACACACATGCGCTTGATGGTTAGCTACTTGGTTCTTGGGGCTAGGAGCCCAGGGTCAGGTGGTATTAACCCTTAGTGAGGGCCAGATGGTATTAACCCTCTCTGTCACGTGACGCCACTGTAGTCTCGGAATACCCCGGGAAACTACAGCTCCGATGGCCTCCGTATCCCCGCTAGTTAGGATGGTAATAACACAGTCCACAACAGGGGTTAAAACAACGAAGGCTTTACTGGCATGAAGGCAGGTGTCAAAATCTTCACAGCGTTTAAACAGAGTGTCAAAATGTTCTGCAGGCAGTCTCTAGAGGAACACACGGCTGATAATGCTTGAGATTAGCTGATCATATATATACACTTGGCTGCAAAAGCCGGATTAGTAATTCAGGGCCTATGCTTAACTAGGCTGAAAAATAGATACACTTACTGAAGTGTCTGTAGACTTGAGGCTTTTCGCCGGAATAACGGATTGATCCGATAAATGAGCTGAAGTACTGGTTCTGTAATGTTTAGGGATACTCCACTCTTTGCTGTATTTTCTCCTGAACTGGAGGCTTCTGGCCTGCACTGTTTCTCCTCTGACTGTGTTTTGCTCTGCTCTGCCAGGAACTGTGTGAATCACTAGACTGGCTTAAACAGGAAGTGCAATCCCTTATAAGGGCCTGTTTAGACTGAAGCCTATTGGTTGAGAGCTGTGGATCATAGAGACTGACCTGTAGTATAACACAACACAATAAGGTATTGTCTAGCATTTAGTCCTCCCGACTCTAATACACTCTGACTGAACATGAGATGGTAATACACTCTGACTGAACATGAGATGGTTGACTAAACCCCTTAAAGCTATACACACCTAATAAACGTATTATCAACCATAACAGTATAAATCACATCATAACTAGCTGAGTCCCTGCAGGGGAGACCCCACAAGCCGAGGGCCTCAATCTGACAGGGCCTACAGCAGATACCTGCACTGGGACACCACACCTGCTTCTCAACTCGCTGACTGCATGGGAGAAGAGGCAATAAGTCAGCACCCCTTGCTTCTCAATGTAATGTAAGATGTCATTTACGACAGCACAACACCCCATCCCCCCACTTCTCAACTTTCTTTAATGTGACATGTCACTGTTGTCGGCGCCCCCGCTTCTCATTTTTAATGTGCCATGTCATTTAGCTTCGAGCCCCAGGGAGGTCATGATCGGCACTGAGTGTTGGTCACAAGAACAACCTAGTTAGCGTGTCACACAGAGGTGATCCAGTGTATACTTGTTGTTTTTCCATGTAGGAAACTTGTCCAAAGATAGAGAAATGCAGCAGCTTCGGTAATGGATAAAATCCAGTGTTAAGCTTAGAAGGATTGTAAAAGCAGACAATTGTACTACACTTTTTAAAAAGGATGATTGATATTCCTCTTTCAGGCCTCTAATCTTTTTGATTCATCTAACCCTTTTTTTACAATCTCATAGGCCGCAATCAAGCTGCAGAAGTGGAGCAGATCAACCCCACACACAGCCAAGCCCCACCCTCGCCGGATGTACAGGAAGTGCAAAATGCCACCACATCAGGTCAGTGTCATACAGCACAGCTTCAGGTAAAACATGTAGGCCTGCATAATTTTAATACATGTTTTTTCACAAATTTCAGGTGTACGAGCTGTTGGTGGTGGCTTAGACAGTGACAGTGCCCAGGTGCTCATTGGGGAGATAATGTCCTGCAGGGCACAAATAGAGGACACAAACATCGCCCTGGAGAAGATTAAAAGGAACAATAGAAAGGTGGACCAAAACCTCAAGAATATTATTGATATATATATATATATATGCTTTTTTTTTTTCCAAAGACCCTAGAGAATACAATGGCGGTTGCTGCAACTTTTTATCTTGCACGGTATTTTCGCAGCAATTTTTTGAACGCGTGTTTTAAAAAAAATGTTTTGTGCTTTAGTAGTTAGCCCAATGTTTTTGCATAGTATGAAAGATGAAGTTACGCTGAGTAAATAGATACCTAACATGTCATCCTTCAAAATTGCACACGCTCGTGGAATTGCGCCAAACTTCGCTACTTCAAAATCCACATAGGTGACGTATTGCAAGGTATTGGAGTATTGGGGTGTTGGGGAGTATTGGGGTATTGTGGAGTATTGAGGTTATTGCGGATTATGGGGGGTATTGCACAATATGGGGGGTATTGCACAGTAGGGGGGGTATTGCACAGTGTGGGGGGTATTGCAGAGTGTGGGGGGGGGTATTGCAGAGTGTGGGGGGTATTGCAGACAGTATGGGGGGTATTGTAGAAGGTGGGGGGGGTATTGCAGAGTGTGGGGGGGGTATTGCAGAGTGTAGGGGGTATTGCAGACAGTATGGGGGGTAATATTGCAGAGTATTGCGCAGGGAGGGATGGCTGGATCTGTGACTGCATTTGTCACAGATCCAGCCCACAGTGCTGCTGCCACCCGCTCCCCCCCCTCTCCTCTCGCACTGTACCAATCGGTACAGAGAGGAGAGGGAGGAATCATTACATGACGCCGGTTTGTTTACAAGTGATCGCTCCGTCATGATTCCGGGAGCGCGCCCCAGGGGGCGCGCGAGTGAAGGATTCTGGGAGGATGTCCCAGGGACGTCCGCCCAGAATAACTCCACCGCGCTGTAGCAGTATTTTCTCTATGGCGCGGTGGGAAAGTGGTTAATGTAATGCTTGGTCCCTGCAATATGGATAAAAAGCATTGAAAAAAATAGCATGAGTTTCCCCGCCACCACTCCCCCCAGGTCATTACACAAGACCCAGTGCCGATCCTGACCTCCCTGGGGCCCTAAGCAAAATGACGTGGCACATTAAAAATTAGAAGTGGGGGGGGCTGACGACAGTGACAGGTCACATTAAAGAAAGTTGAGAAGCGGGGGGAGGGGGTGTTCTGCTGTCGGAAATGACTCAGCCAGCGAGTTTAGAAGCGGGGTGAGGGGGCGAAAATGACTTCTTACCAGGCGAGGACTCTAGCACTTTGGGGGCCCTTCACGTCTTTGCGGGGCCCTAAGCGGCTTGCATAGTGAGCCTATAATGAGGATTGGCCCCTGACAAGACCCTTTTTCCCTATATACTTTGAACAGCAGTATACAGGCGGTGCAAACAAGATAGGGACTGTAGGTTTCTTAAGTAGAATCAGAACCATGTCATACTTTGCTCCTGCATATTGCACAATTTCCTAAAGAGACCCTCAACAAACTACATGACACTTGTGCCTGATGAGGCCACTGATGTTCCAGTGGTGGTGGCCCGTGAGACTGTCCATACAGGCTTTGCCCCCCAAAGTGCACGTGCTGTGTGGCAACAATATGTCGATTATTTTAGGGGTGGGGGGGCCATTACAATGCCAGATCTTGGCACAATAAATTATTTTTTTGGGAAAGTAAAATTATAGAGAAAAGGGGGGTTGCCATCCGTGGCCTCCTTTTAACAAATACTGTGAAGAACTCCTGTTCTATGAAGGCCTCCATTATTTCTGCAAGTCAAAATTTAGCTAAAAACAATCATGTCAGTCAAGCCTTAGCTTTCTACCCATATCTAACCCACAAACTCATCCATTGATCATAAAGTACAAAAATCAAGTTTTGTTTCGTCGTACTGCACGATCGTTTGCCCGACGTATTCTACCGACTGCGAACGACGTTCTAACTCACGCAATATCCCTTTATACACTGCGCATGCGGGAAGCTCCGCATGTATCCCCGCCTATGACGATCGTTCTAGTGATTGTCACGCCCCTTTTCAGTCGGTCACTGCACTTCACTAAAGACATGATGGAGGAGACTCAGAGCTAGGAAGCTGCAACCTCAAGTGAGGAGAGAGGCCAGGCAGACACCAGCAGAAGGAGGAGTAAACCAGCCACCAGACTGAACTTTGAGGAGATGGTGGAGATGGTAGAAATTCTTGAGGAGTATGACTATGATGGCCAACTAGGGCCTTACAGCCAACCTAAGAAGGTAAAGGGCCAGATTATGGAGAAGGTGCGGAGGACTCTCCATGAGAAATTCGGGGTGCAGAGATCAAGGGATCAGTTAAGAAAGTAGTGGTGTGACATGAAAAGGAGAAATCCAGAGCAGCTGGAGATAATTCAAAAAGTCCTCATAAGACGTAAGTAATTTTCATGTGTACTCTGAGTATTTATTTTTATTATTTTGCGGCATTTGTGGTTTTTATTTCAGGTTGTGTATATATACGGTTCAAAAATAGATGTTTCAAGGTTCATGTTTGTGGCCATAATATTTGGTTAGTCATTCCATTTAAGTTCTTTTTATAGAAAAAAGAAGGAGATGTTGCGCTAATAACTTAAATAAATCTAAACAATAAAATTGAAGTGTGATAATTGATGAAGCCAGTAAACCCAAATCAATGGGGGACTAGAAAAGGAAGAACTCAGTCCCAATGTGTCCACAATAGTAAAGTTCATATGAGGGTGAACAGATGTTGAGGAGCAAATATGAAAACCACCACCACGAACCAGTAAAAAATTGGAGGCTTACCACATGGCAAGCAATGTATGCTTGCGGCTGCAAACCCCAGCCAGGGCCTTTAGGCGATCCTCACAGGGGGAGGTGGGAGGGGAAGATGATTGTTGAAGGCTTCAACAATCATCTTCCCCTCCTACCTCCCCCTGTGAGTATCGCCTAAAGGCCCTGGCTGGGGTTTGCAGCCGCAAGCATACATTGCTTGCCATGTGGTAAGCCTCCAATTTTTTACTGGTTCGTGGTGGTGGTTTTCATATTTGCTCCTCAACATCTGTTCACCCTCAAATGAACTTTACTATTGTGGACACATTGGGACTGAGTTCTTCCTTTTCTAGTCCCCCATTGATTTGGGTTTACTGGCTTCATCAATTATCACACTTCAATTTTATTGTTTAGATTTATTTAAGTTATTAGCGCAACATCTCCTTCTTTTTTGTATGTTATTGTGTTTGTATGACACTCCGTTGTTGCAGCTTTGTTAGCAATTTTATTGTTTTTTAGCGCGGTAAAATTTCTTCTTAAAGCGGTAGTTCACCCCCCCCGACACATTTTACCATCGAGACAGGCATTGTAGCGCGAGCTACAGTATGCCTGTCCCGATTTTTTTAACCCCGGACTCACCTTGTTCTCGTAGATCGTATTTTTCGGCTCCCGCGGGGAATGGGCGTGCCTATGGAGAGGGAGGATGATTGACGGCCGGCCCTGGCACGTCACTCTCCCCGAAGACAGCCGGAGTAGGTCTCGGCTCTTCACGGCGCCTGCGCACAGGCTATGCGCACGCGTCGTGAAGACCAAGCCTATTTCGGCTATTTCCGGAGAAGCGTGACGCGCCAGAGCCGGCCGTCAATCATCCTCCGTCTCCATAGGCACGCCCATTCCCCGGTATCTTCAATCTACGAGAACAAGGTGAGTACGGGGGTAAAAAATTCGGGACAGGCATACTGTAGCTCGCGCTACAATGCCTGATTTTATGGTAAAATAATTTTATTTTTTTTTTTTTTTTCGTCGATAGGGTGAACCCCCGCTTTAAGTTCTTTTTATGTGACTACAATTTTTTATTGAATGTACTGTAGATGTGTTATTAACTAGATTTAAATAATCCAACTCACGTCAATATACAGTAAAAGTTGATTACACATATGGACTCAGTAGCACAATGGTTTGTATGGCCAATCCGCCCTATAGGCTCACTATGCGAGCCGCTTAGGGCCCCTCAAATCTGTGATGGGCCCCCCAAATAACTAGAGGCCCAACCTGGTAAGAAGTCATTTTCGCCCCCTCACCCCGCTTCTCAACTCGCTGGCTGCATGGGAGAAGAGGCAATAAGTCAGCAACCCTTCCTTCTCAATTTTAAGATGTCATTTCTGACAGCAGAACACCCCCTCCCCCCACTTCTCAACTTTCTTTAACCACTTCCATACTGGGCACTTAAACACCCCTCCTGCCCAGACCAATTTTCAGCTTTCAGCACTCTCACACTTTGAATGACAATTACTCAGTCATGCAACACTGTACCCAAATTATTTTTTTGTCCTTTTTTTCATACAAATAGAGCTTTCTTTTGGTGGTATTTGATCACCTCTGGGTTTTTTATTTTTTTGCGCTATTAATGAAAAAAGACCGAAAATTTTGAAAAAAAATGTTTTTTTCTTAGTTTCTGTGATAAAATTTTGCAAATTATTAATATTTCTTCCAAAATTTTGGCCACAATTTATACTGCTACATGTCTTTGATAAAAATAACCCACATTTTTTGGAAATTATTTGGTCTGTGTGAAAGTTTTAGAGTCTACAAGCAATAGTGCAAATCATAAAAAATTATCACATCTGATCACACCTGATGTACTGAAGGCCTATCTCATTTCTTGAGACCCTAACAAGCCAGGAAAGTACAAATGCCCCCCAAATAACCCCTTTTTGGAAAGTAGACATTCCAAGGTATTTATTAAGAGGCATGGTGAGTTATTTGAAGTTGTATTTTTTTCCCACAATACTTTGCAAAATTAAGATTTTTTTTTTTATTTCAAAATGTTCTCAAAATTGTCATTGTATTAGCTTATTTCTCTCACATAGCATGTACATAGCAAAAATGACACCCCAAAATACATTCTGCTACTCCTCCTGAGTAGAACGATACCCCATGTGTGAGACTTTTTTACTGCCTGGCCACATACAGAGGCCCAACATGCAGGAAGTGCCATCAGGGGTTTTAGGAGCATAAATTGCACATCTAACTAGTAGACAATGGAATTACCCACAAAATGACCCCATTTTGGAAAGCTAACACCCCAACGTATAATCTATGAGGCATAATGAGTCTTTTAAACGGTTCATTTTTTTCCAGAAGTTTTTGGAACATGTGGAAAAAAAAATTAAAACGCATTTTTTTACACAAAGTTGTCCATTGATAAGATATTTCCAACACATAGCATGTACATAGCAAAAATGACAACCCAAAATACATTCTGCTACTCCTCCTGAGTACAATGATACCACATGTGTGAGACTTCTACACAGCCTGACCACATACAGAGATCCAACATGCAAGGAACACCGTCAGGTGTTCCAGAGACACATAGCATGCACATACCAAGAATTACACCCCAAAATACATTATGCTGAACAAAACATAAACAAAAGATTACCTGTAATAGTAGCTTTCTACACAGCAGGATAGCACTGGTCCAGGCAGGCAGGCAGCAACGTCCAGGCAGGGATAGTGCAGGTGGTCAGTTCATGCAACAGGCAGAGGCATGATGGCATAGGTCCTACAGGCAGCAGGCAGAAGTAGGGCCTCGTTCAGGACAGAATGGGGACAGGGGTAGAGGCTTCTCCCACGCAAATCTCTTTGAAGCCTCCGGGCAACCAGACCCTAATCTAGGATGAGAAAACAAAAAAATGTTTTCTTCATCCAGAAAAACTTTTCTGGAGCCCCTCACTAGTGTTGCTCAAGAATATTCGTATTGCGAATATTCGTTACGAATATTGCATATTCGAGTATTCGCGAATAACTCGAATATCGCGGTCAAAATTCGCTATTACGAATATTCGTATTTTTTCAAATTTATTTTTAAAACAGATCACATCCTAGTGATCTCCATCGACGTCTAAAAGCATTGCTGGTATGATTAGAGACCCTGGGCCGAGTAGCTGAGGCGATCCTTTTATGTTGACGAATATTCGCGAATACTTTCTCCGCCCTTCTTTTGCATCAGAGCCAATCAGAGTTCTCCTACCACAGTTGTCAGAGGTTAGCAACCTCCATAGCAACCAATAGGAACCTGCCTGCACGACCAGTATATAAGATCACTCCCAGCAGTATTTCAGTGCAGATTCACAAGGTGGCTAGAGAGAGTGGAGTGTTTCTATGCGTTTTTCCAGTGTATTGCGATCTTAGAGCTTAGAGCATTGTGCTTCCTATAGTGCTTTCAGTTCTGAGTTTCCTGCTTCTATAACCAACTGCTTTTTTCAAAGCAAAAGACCCAACAGCTTTTCTAAAAGCTCAGATTTGTGTTGTTTTGTCCAGGTTAGTGTAGCTTAGTGTTAGATAGATTTCTGTGTAGTTAGTGTAAGTGTACATTTCTTTAAGGTAGCTTACTTTAGTGTGTGTTTAGTCTCTGTGTTTTGTGTATAAAAAAAAAAAAACGGGCCTGCAGAACTTGCAAAACTAGAAGTCCCAGCATGCCCAGGCATGCTGGAAGTTGTAGTTCTGCAACATCTAGAGGGCAATATGTATTCGAACGTCCTTGGGCCTTAAGGACCCTGAAGTCAGGACGTTCGCATACGTCCTATGTCCACAACATGTTAATTATGCTAAATAGCAAGGAAAGTGCCTAACTACACATTTACCAACCAGGGTGTCTGCAGCTGTCCAGGCATGCTGGGAGTTGTAGTTTTGCAACAGCTGGAGACACACTGTTTGGGAAATACTAATATCTGATCTTATATCCTAACTTTTAAACTAGTCTAAAATGCAGTTAAAGATAATGAAATAACAGTGGTGAAATTACTTACACTAATCAGCAGTTTTTACTCACTGGATGAAATGTTACTCCCCACCATCTTCGCTTCGCTGGGCAGCACAAAATAGCGATCCAAAAATCGACTGGCAAAGATCCAGGAAATGATCTCCGTTCTCGCGTGTTCTTAGCGCGCATGCGCGGACGAGAATTTTTGCAATCAATTTCGCATTCGCAAAAAATTATTTTTTTTATAAAATATCACGAATATTCTATTTTAACGAATATTTCACGAATATTCGTCTATATATTCGTGATATATCGCGAAATCGAATATGGCGTATTCCGCTCAACACTACCCCTCACATATGTGAGACCCCTGTGTTGAATCCCACTAGTCCAGTAGCAGGGTAAAAGATCAGTCCATGAGGCAGGTAAAAACATGGTCAAACAGTCCGAGGTCAGTTCCAGATCAGGCAGAGGCATTACAGAATCGTTAGGCAGAAGAATGGTCGAAAAAACAGTCCAGGGTCAGTTCCAGATCAGGCAGAGGTATTACAAAATCGTTAGGCAGAATCGTGGTCAAAAAACAAGCCAGGGTCAGTTACAGAGCAGGCAGTGGCATAAGGGGTGTGAAGGTGTGTGAAGGCAGGAATGGAGGATTAATAATTTAGTTTGGTGTGGTAAGGACGAAAACATTCAGTTATACAGAGGCCTGGTTTGGAAGGACAATCAGCACCATGGTAAGCTGTGTCTCGTCTGACTCCTTCACTGGTGCATACCTTGCATCGTTTTTGACGTTGTCGGCCTGTTTCTGTGGGAGGGATTTTATCGGGAAAATGACGCTCGGCGAGACGACTTAATACATCAGATCGGATGGTTTGGGGTGCATCGTTCGGGAAAATAAGGGCAGTGATAAGGTCCTCTTGGTAGCCAAGGAAGCGTTTGGGGTTTTGGGTGGAGTTGCTGTAAATTACATAAGAATTGTATATGGCCAATTGAAAAAAATAAATGGCAACTTTTTTGTACCAATGGTACGTGCGTCTTGTGGCAAGATAGGGTTCAAGCATCTGGTCATTGAAGTCGACCCCCCCCATAAACAAATTATAGTCCTGGATGCAAGTGGGCTTTCGGATGGTGGTGCCACGCCTTCTGCGCGTTTCAACAATGGTGTCATTGTGGATGGTAGATAGCATGTACACATCCCTTCTGTCCTTCCACTTCACCGCCAGAACCGCATTGCTTCTCAGACTTGCTGATTCTCCTCTTTTCAGCTTTTTGTTCACCAGGCTTTGAGGAAAGCCTTTCCTGTTATTTCTAATGGTGCCACATGCTGGCGTCTGCTTCCGGTGCAGGTTGTGGAACAGGGGAAGCGAGGTGTAGAAATTATTTACGTATAGATGGTATCCTTTTTCTAATAGGGGGTTGATTAGTTCCCAAACAATTTTGCCACTTGATCCCAAGTAGTCTGGGCAATTAGGGGGATTCAGCTGGGTGTCCTTGCCTTCGTACACTCTGAAGGCATACAGGTATCCTGTGACTCGGTCACACAATTTGTACACCTTCACACCATAGCGGGCTCTTTTGCTGGGTATGAATTGCTTTAATTGAAGCCTGCCAGTAAATTTAACAAGGGACTCATCCACACAGATGTGTTGGTACGGGGTATACAATTGGGGGAACTTCTCAGAAAAATAATTCAGTAAGGGCCAGATTTTGAAAAGCCTGTCATGATCTGGGTGATTTCGGGGGTGGCACTGGGTATTGTCGTTGAAATGTAGGAATCTCATGATGGCGAATTATCGAGATCTGGGCATTACGCTGGAGAAGATGGGCATGTGGTAAATGGGATTTTTGGACCAAAAGGAATGGGAAGTGTTTTTTGGGTTGAGTCCCATACACAATGTGAGGCCTAAAAAAGTTTTCAACTCCTCCACCGCAAGGTCTCTCCACTGGAAGGGACGGGCATGGTATGACGTGGGATTGTTTGCAATAAATTGCTGTGCAAATAGGTTGCACTGGGCCACAATTCCGGATAGCATGTCCTCTGTGAACATTAGATTGAAATAATCGATTGGGGTAAAATTCTCCGTGTTCACCTGGATTCCTGGCTGGGCCGTGAAAGGGGGAATGTTGGCTTCTCCTGAAGTAGTAGGAAGCCACAAGGGGTTCTGAAGGGCATAGGGAAGGCTGGTATGGGTCCTTGAAGTTTGTTGCCGAGGCACTGCGGTGCTGGCGGATGGCCCTGCGGTGCTGGCGGATGGCCCTGCAGTGCTGGCGGATGGCACTGCGGTGCTGGTGGATGGCACTGCCTCCTCATTAGAACGCCTTCGTTTAGCCGGCCGGCTATCTTCCTCCTCTGAGTCACTCAGTGTTCCGCTACTGAAGGCTGGCTCATAATTGACGTCTAACTCAGAATTTGAATTGGAAAGGGACTCTGAAAGAGAGAGCTCCACGTTGCTCTCGTCGGGCGCACAAAGGAAGGGAATAGGACCTTTTGGACATGGTTGCTGGTGCAACTACACAGGTGTGTGCTAAGCCTTCACTGATGGGCACTGATTGGCGGAACAGATGGGCACTGATTGGCGGAGCAGATGGGCACTGATGAGGCGGCACAGATGTGCACTGATGATGCTGCACAGATGGGCACTGATTGGCACAGGTGGGCACTGAGGTGGCGGCACAGGTGGGCACTGAGGTGGCGGCACAGGTGGGCACTGATTGGCGGCACAGGTGGGCACTGATTGGCGGCACAGGTAGGCACTAATTGGCGGCACAGGTGGGCACTGATTGGCGATACAGGTGGGCACTGATTGGCGGCACAGGTGGGCACTGATTGGTGGCACAGGTGGGCACTGATTGGCAGCACAGGTAGGCACTGATTGGCGGCACAGGTGGCCACTGATTGGCGGTACAGGTGGCCACTGATTGGCGGCACAGGTGGGCACTGATTGGCGGCACAGGGATGGCACTGATGAGGTGGCACAGGGATGGCACGGATGAGGTGACACAGGGATGGCACGGATGAGGTGGCACAGGGATGGCACTGTATGGGCACTGTACTTTTCAATACTGGCACTGTATGGGCACTGTATGGGCATTGTATGGGCACTGTATGGGCACTGTACGGTACAAATGTTTGAAACAATGTAACTCACTGACAGATCTTTCTCCCTCCTCACACGCGCTGTCTGTGTGAGGAGGGAGAGGCGGCAATGAGAGATGATCTCATATGTTTACATTTGAGATCATCTCCCATTGGCCGCACAGATCGCCTAGCAAACGGCCACTCTGATTGGCCGTTTGCGGCGATCTGTAATTGGCTGTGTCCAAGGGACACGGCCAAAACAGAATTTCCCCGCTGCGCGCTCGGGAGCGCGCGCGGGGAACGAGCAAAGGGGAGGACGTCAATTGACGTCCTCCTGGATTTTCAGTACCGCGCTGAAGCCGTCATTCGGCTATAGCGCGGTACTGAAGTGGTTAATGTGACATGTCACTGTCGTCAGCGGCCCCCACTTTTTTCATGTGCTATGTCATTTTGCTTTTTTCCAAATTTCAGGAGGTGTCGGAGCTGTTGGGGGCACAGTGGACACCAACAGTGCCAATGTCCTAATTGGGGAGATAAGCTCATGCATGTCCGAATTAGGAAACAAACATCATCCTCGGTAATGTTCTAAAGAAAAAGCGAAATTTGGAACAACAATTGAAGAGTCTTGTAGATGAGCTGGGGAGGGATTGAAATAAATAATAATAAAAAATAAAAAAACATGTATAACAATCTTTCAAATTAAAAAAATATGTCTTGACCCCAAAAAAAAAAAAATTATATTACGATATTTTTTGAAAAAATAAAAAAAACACTTTTTAAGTGTGAGACAATAAATATTTTTGTATACTGAACAATGTCTGGCTTCTTATTATATCTGTTATATCCTCTGTGTTGTGAGGGACACAAGACTCTGGTCTGGAACAATGGATGTTTATTTCAGTACAGGCTGTACACTGTAACATGCATCTCAGGACAGTACAGGTTATCTGCTTCCTACATGTGCTCTCTGTAAGATGGCTACTATGCCCCTTGACCCTTGTCATCACTGCTGGGTGGAGCCAGCCTTAAAGTGCCAGTACATGTGGAACCCTTCAGGTATAACAATATCAATGCTGTCTAAAATAAGAAATCTATATTTGTGGTGTTTACATTGACAATGATGAGTATTTAGTAAAGGGAAATAAACATGACACTATGATAACGTAGGAGAAAGCTAGAATGAACTCAAATGATAAAAGAATCAAACTAAGAAAATTACTGGAACAGGGCCATACAATTTGGGCCTTAGGCACTGGGGGCGGTGTCACAACACTGCAACCCCGCACAGATACTGTAATTGGACCGCAGAAAAGAGCCACATGTAAAGTATTGCATTAAAAATTATTAGATGCCCCTGTTACACAGGGGCAGAAAAATTAGGCCTTAGGCACAACACAACACTGCAACCCCTCGCAATATCTTTAATTGGAGCACAACAAGGAGCCACATGCAAAGTATTGCTTTAAAAATTGGTATCAGACGCCCCTGTTACACAGGGGCAGAAACATTAGGCCTTAGGCACAACACAACACTGCAACCCCTCCCAATATCTTTAATTGGAGCGCAACAAGGAGCCACGTGCAAAGTATTGCATCAAAAATTGGTATCAGACGCCCCTGTTACACAGGGGCAGAAACATTAGGCCTTAGGCACAACACAACACTGCAACCCCTCCCAATATCTTTAAGTGGAGTGCAACAAGGAGCCACGTGCAAAGTATTGCATCAAAAATTGGTATCAGACGCCCCTGTTACACAGGGGCAGAAACATTAGGCCTTAGGCACAACACAACACTGCAACCCCTCCCATTATCTTTAATTGGAGCGCAACAAGGAGCCACGTGCAAAGTATTGCATCAAAAATTGTTATTAGGCGCCCCTGTTAAACAGGGGCAGAAAAGTTAGGCCTTAGGCACAACACAACACTGCAACCCCACCCAATATCTTTAATTGGAGCACAACAAGGAGCCACGTGCAAAGTATTGCATCAAAAATTGGTATTAGGCGCCCCTGTTAAACAGGGGCAGAAAAATTAGGCCTTAGGCACAACACAGCACTGCAACCCCTCCCAATATCTTTAATTGGAGCACAACAAGGAGCCACGTGCAAAGTATTGCATCAAAAGTTGGTATTAGGCGCCCCTGTTAAACAGGGGCAGAAAAATTAGGCCTTAGGCACTGGTGGCGGAGCCCAGAAATACAACATTTCTTACTAGCTATCAGCAAGAAAAGTGAGGAGGAGAAGGATATTCCATCAGCAGCATAACAGGACAGTCACCCAGCATCAGCATACGCAGTTTCCAAGGGATCTGACATTTCAACAAAAAATTATAATTCAGTAACATCAGCATCAGGTGCTTGGTAGCTGGTGTTGATCCAAGCCTGATTCATTTTGATGAAGGTCAGTCGATCAACAGAGTCGGTGGAGAGGCGCACCCTGTGATCGGTCACAAAGCCTCCAGCAGCACTGAATGTGCGTTCTGAAAGAACACTGGATGCAGGGCAAGCCAGTAGCTCAATTGCGTACTGTGCAAGCTCTGGCCAGTGATCCATCCTCAAGACCCAGTAAGCCAGAGGATTTTCGGTGGGGAAGGTGTCCAAGTCAGGTCTTGCCGCTAGGTATTCCCGGTCCATGTAAACCAGACGCTGGCGATGGTTGCTGGAACCGGTCAGACCTTGGGGCTGCGGACTAAAAAATTGTTTGAATGCATCGGTCAGACGGCCACCTTCTCCACTGCTCCTTCTCTGACTCACCGAAGCCTCAGCAAGACGTTGTCCAGGGCCAGGTTTTGTTAATCCCCCCGGTTCTGGGAACGCATTGCACAGAGCCTTCTGCAAGGCCTCCCGCAGAAGTTTCATCTTCTGCTCCCTCTGCGACGGCAACATAAGGTCCGCTACCTTACTCTTGTAATGTGGATCAAGGAGAGTTGCCAGCCAGTAATGATCCCTCTCCTTGATAGCACGTACACAAGGATCCTTACGCAGGCTTTGCAGGATCAGGGAGGCCATGCAGCGTAGGTTTGCAGAGGATCGGCAGCCACCTCATCCCAGCCACGTAAAAGTCCACGTGTTCCTTGGGACTGTAAATGATCCCTTGAAGACTGCTGCTGTTGATGCTGAGTGCTAGGCTCCACCTCCATGCTGCTGATACAATCCTCCTCCTCCTCATCCTCCTCCTCCTCTTCTTGTGTTCCAGGTGGGCAAGCAGGAACAGTGTCTGGATAAAGGGGGCCTTGAGAGGTAAGGAAGTCCTTCTCTTCCTCCCTCTGTTCTGCCTCAAGGGCCCTGTCCATTATTCCACGTAGGGTGTGCTCCAACATGTGAATAAGCGGGACAGTCTCACTGATGCATGCACTGTCACTGCTCACCATCCTCGTGGCCTCCTTAAATGGTGACAGGACAGTGCATGCATCCCTGATCAAGGCCCACTGGCGTGGTGAAAAAAAAACAAGCTCCCCTGAGCCAGTTCTGCTGCCATATTGGCACAGGTACTCATTGATGGCCCTCTGCTGCATGTGCAGCCGCTGCAGCATGGCCAACGTAGAGTTCCATCTGGTGGGCATGTCACAGATTAGGCGGTTCTTGGGCAGGTTGTATTCCCTTTGGAGGTCTGTCAGCCGAGCAGTGGCATTGTATGACCTTCGGAAATGCACACAGATTTTCCTGGCCTGCTTCAGGACATCCTGTAAGCCCGGGTACCTGCCCAAGAACCGCTGCACCACCAAATTGAGAACATGCGCAAAACAGGGAACATGGGTGAGTTTTCCCTGTCGCAGGGCAGAGAGGAGGTTGGTGCCATTATCGCTGACCACCATTCCAGGCTTCAGCTGGCGTGGCGTCAACCACCTCTGAGCCTGCCCCTGCAGAGCTGAAAGAACCTCTTCCCCAGTGTGGCTCCTGTCTCCCAAGCACACCAGCTCGAGCACCGCATGGCATCTCTTGGCCTGCATTCCTGCGTAGCCCCTGGTACGCCTACGGAGCACGGCTGGTTCTGAGGAAACATCACCACAGGAAGAGGCCACAGAGGAAGAAGAGTAGGGGGTGGAGGAGAGAGGTGTGTCACAAGCAGTAGTGGTGTTTTGGAGGCGTGGTGGCGGAACAACCTCCAAAACTACTGTACCTTGCCCTGCATCCTTCCCAGCTGCCAGCAGAGTCATCCAATGGGCCGTAAAAGACAGGTAACATCCCTGTCCATGCCTGCTGGACCATGAGTGAGCGGTAAGATGCACCTTACCACTGACCGCCCTGTCCAGCGAGGCATGGACATTGCCTTCCACATGCCGGTAGAGAGCCGGAATTGCCTTCCGGGAGAAAAAGTGGCGTTTGGGTACTTGCCACTGAGGTACTGCACATTCCACAAACTCACAGAAGGGGGCAGAATCTACCAACTGAAAAGGTAGCAGTTGAAGTGCTAGCATTCAACCGCTGGGCGTGTGGATGGCTGGGAGCGTACTTCTTTCGGCGCTGCAGCAGCTGGGGCAGGGAAATTTGTCTGTTACTATCATTAGATTGCCCGCATGTACTACCACTACTACGTTGTGACACACCTATTTCTACACCTTCGGTGCAGGCTTCAGAGAGGACTGGGGGTCTAGTGGGGTTGGAGGTCACAGAAGGGCAAGGGGAGGTCCGCTTCGGTCTTTGGTGTGGGTCTTTCTGGTATGCTTGCCATCGAGCTGCATGGCAGCTCGACATATGTCTGGACAAACATGTGGTGCCCAAGCGGGTGATGTTTTGGCCACGCGAGATACGCTTGAGACATATGTTGCAAACAGCAAAGGTACGATCTGATGGACATGTTTCAAAAAAGGCCCACACCAAATAACTTTTGCTGTACCGTTGAGACACAGCAGCGCCACGTAATGCAGTTGGTGTGCTGCCCTTAAGCTGACCCCTGGAGGGCTTCCTGCCTCTTTGAGGATGTGCCTGTGCCTCGTCCTCCTCCTCCTCCTCTTCCTCCTCCTCTCTCCTATCAGGCACCCAGGTAGAGTCAATGACCTCATCATCCCCTCCCTCCTCATCATCACTGTCGAAAACCTGGCAGTATGCTCCAGCTGGGGGAACATCACTCCCAGATTGTTGTCTCTCTCGGCCACCCCCTCTCCCTGGGCTCACATCAATGCCTTCCTCTATCTGTGTCCCGTCATCGGAGTCTTCAAAACGCTGCGCATCTTCATGTAACATGTACCCAACACTGTGTTGAAACAGTTCGGGGGACTCCTCAGGAGGACACGGTGGGACTAGGGAAGGATTGTGTGATGCCATTGTGCAGAGGGTAGAGGACGCCTTGGCAGCTGCTTTGCCAGACAAACTATGATCAGTCTGTATGAGAGAGGATGAGGAGGATGAGGACGGCTTGGTCATTCCCTCAACTAATTTCTCTGCATGTTGAGGCTCAACACGGCCAGCTCCCGAAAAGAAGGACGAACGGCCACGTGCTGAAGAGGATAAACCACATCCACCACCAGCGTTACCTCTAGATGCAGAGCCTGCATGCCCTTGTGACTCTGCCTCTCTTTGTCCTTCCAGCCATATTTATGCGTTCAGGTGCTATGTAACAGAACAGGCGCAATCACACCGACTGCGTTCAGGTGTTAGTAAACTGCACACATGCAGTAAGAGCGACTGCGTTCAGGTCCTATGTAACAAAATAGTCGCAGTCACACCAACTGCGTTGAGGTGGTATTAAACAGCACCCGCACAGTAAGAGCGACTGCGCTCAAGTGCTATGTAACAAAAGAGTCGCAGTCACACCAACTGCGTTGAGGTGGTATTAAACAGCAACCGCACAGTAAGAGCGACTGCGCTCAAGTGCTATGTAACCAAATAGTCGCAGTCACACCAACTGCGTTGAGGTGGTATTAAACAGCAACCGCACAGTAAGAACGACTGCGGTCAAGTGTTATGTAACCAAATAGTCGCAGTCACACCAACTGCGCTGAGGTGGTATTAAACAGCAACCGCACAGTAAGAGCGACTGCGCTCAAGTGCTATGTAACAAAATAGTCGCATTTACACCAACTGCGTTGAGGTGGTATTAAACAGCAACCGCACAGTAAGAGCGACTGCGCTCAAGTGCTATGTAACCAAATAGTCGCAGTCACACCAACTGCGTTGAGGTGGTATTAAACAGCAACCACACAGTAAGAACGACTGCGGTCAAGTGTTATGTAACCAAATAGTCGAGGTCACACCAACTGCGTTGAGGATGTATTAAACAGCAACCGCACAGTAAGAACGACTGCGGTCAAGTGTTATGTAACAAAATAGTCGCAGTCACACAAACTGCGTTGAGGTGGTATTAAACATCAACCGCACAGTAAGAGCGACTGCGCTCAAGTGTTATGTAACAAAATAGTCGCAGTCACACCAACTGTGTTTAGGTGGTATTAAACAGCACCCGCACAGTAAATGCGACTGCGTTCAGGTCCTATGTAACAAAATAGTCGCAGTCACACCAACTGCGTTCAGGTGGTATTAAACAGCACCCACGCAGTAAGAGCGACTGCGCTCAAGTGCTATGTAACAGTACACACGCAGTGACACCAACTGCGTTTAGTTGCTATTAAACAGCACACACGCAGTAAGAATGACTGCGTTTCTGTGCAATTCAATAGCCCAGTTGCATTAACAGCGACTGCGTTTCTGTGCAAATAAATTGCACACGTGCAGTAACAGGTAATGCGTCTATGTGCAATTAACTAGCACACGTTGAATAACACAGACTAATATTTTAAAGCTAATCCCTAATGCAGGCAATACAACACGTTAGAGCACTGCATGTAGAACAAACTCCTGCCTGACAGATACTAATAGCAGATCTAGCTGAGCTATACAGTTTATAAATATATTGACAACTCCTAGGGATGTGAATATATTCTCTACAAACTGTAGATTAAACTATACTGACTAGCCTTCCTGCTCTATCTATCAATATATCTATCTATCTATCTATCTATCTATCTATCTATCTATCTATCTATCTATCTATCTATCTATCTATCTATCTATCTATCTATCTATCTATCTATCTATCTGTCTATCTATCTATCTATCTGGTAGAAAAGACAGTGGGGCAGATTCATCAAGTGATACGACGGTGGATCTCCTGATCCGCCGTCGTATCTGTGAGAGCCGACGGTCGGATCTGTGAGATCCCACGGTCGGAGCTATGCGACTGATTCATAAGAATCAGTTCCGCATAGATCTCCCTTAGATCCGACTGGTGTAAGTGACTTACACCAGTCGAATCTTAGGCTGTAATCTCCCGCCGGCCGCTAGGTGTCGTTGCTTTTTTTTACACGTCGCATATGCAAATGAGGAGAACCGCCGTCCGTACGCCAGCCAGTCGCTCTTTTTCAACGTCGTTTGCGTTCGGCTTTTTCCGGCGGATAGCTACCCCTGCTAATATGAGGGGTAGCTAATGTTAAGTATGGCCGACGTTCCCGCGCCGAGTTTTTAATTTGTTACGTCGTTTGCGTAAGTATGTCGGGAATACGGATGGCCGTAAGTAACCTAGCCGCCGAAAACAATGACGTTCTAGCGACGTCATTTGGAGCATGCGCACTGGGCTTTTTCGCCGGCGGCGCATGCGCAGTTAAATCGGCGCGGGAACGCGCCTGATTTAAATTGTACACTCCCCCTAGCCGCGGAATTTGCATTCCGCCGGGGGGAGTTAGGATCCGACGGTGCAATTTTTCGAGGTAAGTGCTTTATGAATCATGCACTAGCCTCGCTAAATTGCACCGGCGGATCGTAAAACACGTAGATCTAGCGGATCTAAAGATCCGCTGATCTACATGAATCTGGCCCACTGTGTCTCTATCTATCTCTCTCTCTCTCTCTAACTGTCTCTCTGACTTGTCTCTAACAAAGCCGGAACACACTACACGAGGCCGCCGTGCAGGCTGCCTTTTATAGTGTGGGGCGTGTACCAGTGTCATCTTAAGAGCATTATAGGCCCCCGGGCAATACAGTGCACTGGGGCCCTGTCTACACAATCACGCACGAGAACTTACTGACAAAAATCATAAAATTTACTGGCAGAACCACATTTTTTACTGCCACTGCAAAAAAAGGACCTAAAATTACAGTTTTCAGTGCCGAACAATGCAAATGTCAGTATTTAAACTATAAACATATAGCTAGTGCTATTAGCAATGTGTTTAAGTTAAACAAAAGTAAAAAAAAAAAAATGTCTTCATTGACATGAAGGTCAGGTTACTATAACCCAGCCAGCACAGAGTTTCCTCTTACATCAGAGTCTGCAGGATTCCCCCTTACAGTGAAAGGGAACTCTTATGTAAAGGGGAACGCTGCAGATCATGATCTAAGGAGGGAACTTTGATGTTGAGGGGGGATCTGGTGACCAGAGACAACCTTATATCAGAGGCCACTGCTTTTTCTTTCCCACTTACATCAGGGTCCGCAGACTGAGTTCCCCCTTGCATTGTAAGGGGGAATCCTGCAGACTCTGATGTAAAGGGGAACTCTGATGTGGGGGGCACTCTGGTGACCAGAGACCACCTTCCGTAGAGTAAATACACTAAGGTAAGGGGGGTCACTAATATAGGAGGGGGGAACCTTTATATCAGTGCCCCCTTACATCAGCAACCCCCCGCACTCGTGGAGGACCGGATCTTCTCTGTGATTTCCGCAAACTGGGCATGGGCAGTTCTAACCCGTCACTCTCCACAATTTTTTACTGGGGTTGCTGGGCAGCCGGTGGGGCCCCCCAGGCAAGCGGGGCCCCCGGGCAACTTCCCAGCGTGCCCAATGGAAAAGATGGCCCTGGCGTGTACTAATCCCCCTGAGCCATAATTGGCCAAAGCCACCCTGGCTTTGGCCGATTATGGCTCTTCGTTTTTGGCACGCTGTGATTGGCCAAGCATGCGGGACATACAGCATGCTTGGCCAATCATCAGCGCTCAACGCCGCAGTGAATTATGGGACGTTTTACGTCACTCGAATTTGGTGCGAACGACCCGTTTTGTTCGGGTTTCGTCGAACGATCGAACGACCGATGTTCGAGTCGATCATACGTTCGTATCGAACGCAAAGCTCATCCCTAGTGTGAACCAGGCCTTAAGGATAGATTGTACGATCACTTATACGACATCGACAAAAATCACAATACAAATGTAGCCTAACACTAATATGATACATTCTAAGGATGTGTCATGTTTATCCCTTCAAGGCATAGAGAATCACTACCCCAGTGAGAGGAGGAGATATATTTAGAAAATCATGTAGGCGCGAGGTCTATTGGATAGTTTCTTTGCATACGAGATTACCAATGGGGTTGAACTTCGAATGGGATGTTTCCCATTATTACGACTAATTATGTCCGATGGACCTCTCACCTACATCTCTATGTTTTATGTTTAATGACTATGGGTACGTGTTTCTGTCTTTTGATTACACACTTACACCATTTGAATGTTCTAAAGCCTTGAACAGTTAGCCTAGACTACGATTTTCTGACATCTCCATTCCCATGCCTATTATTTGTTATGTTGTTTAGAATACATAAAAGTCTCTCCACCCATATTTCTTGGTGCGGAGAAATAGGAAATATAATGTAAATTATAAAGAATATTATAGGATTTACACATGGTTAAATGGAGATATAGGCCATGAGGGTCCTACCAAGATTTAAACGTCAATTTCGTCTCTCTGTTTCCTTCCCGTTTTTCATTTTAGTTACATAACTTTTTGGTATCTGGATAAGGAAAGGATTCTGTGCGTGTTTATTACTGGGACGTAAACATCTTCTAGTCACATACACATCTAGTTTAACACAATCAAGAAACAAACAATATGAGACAAAGACGTTTTCTTCCTGCACTTCCATCCATCAGTGCAGATTTTATGTTTCATGTTGTATGGTTTTGGTTCATGTTTTTATGTACTATGTGATTAGTTGCATAATTATTCTTACCCATGGTTTTAGCGTTCTTTACATACCGCAACAATGGTTCATAATTAGGACACATTTGTATATGCTTATACTTTACTTTGCTATGTACATACCCAAGTAGTTTTTTTTAAACCCTGGGTTATGTACAGTGTGACCATATGCGTGTAGGGGACAATTTTCATGCCGGCACCCCCAAGTCCCTAGGCTAATGACAGACAACACACAGTTGCCGCCCCGCCACACCCCCCCAAAGCTACTTATTAAAAAAAAATATATACCGTATATATATATATATATATATATATTTTTTTTAAAGTGTCCCTTTAAATGGGTGTGTTAAGGGTGCCGGACATGGGGTGGTATTGGAGGCATGACCCGTGATTGGGGCTAAGAAGCTCTATTGGCGTAGTTTAGCGCGTGTTCAGGGTGCAAAGCTTAAACCCCCGAAAACTCCACCTCTAGCCAGGGGCGGACTGACCATTCGGGAACAAACCGAGGACCCGACATCAGTGGGGGCCCCGTGAGCGGCTCTTTCTGCAGCGGGCAGCGGCAAAAAAGCCGCCCCCGCCCCTGCACGAAAACCCCCATCCTTCTGAATTAATATAGCTCCCGGCGCGCTAGCCAGCCTGCTGGAGCGCGGCGCCGGTGCTCTATGAGAAAGCCGCTACCTGGCCGAGCTGTCAGGCTCGGCTTAGGCTGAGGGAGGGTCGGGGAGGCTCTGTCAGCAGGGAGGGGCGGGGCAGGGAGCTCGACTGACGCTCTAATCCATAGGTGGCAAACACAAAGCCCGCGGGCCGAATCCGGCCCTCCAGGCCATTTCATGTGGCCCTAGCACCTCTGGTCCTACTCTAGACCCTTACATTCTGCTTTCAAACAATGCATCCAGATTCTTCCCAGCAGCAGCATAAGGAAAGGGGGGTGCACTGTTATGTAAGGGAGAGTGGGGGACTCAACTTCTGATGGTGGGGGGGCTCTTGACATCTAATGTAAAGGGGAGGGGGATGCGCTGGATATCTAATCTTACAGATACAACCGGCCCTTTTGAGGGCAATCATAATGCTGATGCGGCCCATGATGAAATTGAGTTTGACACCCCTGCTCTAATCCCTGCCTCGCCCCAATACAGTCTGACTGTATGTGCTCGCTGAGATCGCCTCTCTCGGACTTTGAAAATCCCCGCCTCCTACCGCCGAAAGTCCCGCCTCCTAATGCCGAATGCCCCACCCCCTACTGCCAAAAACTCCGCCCCGGACCTCTGAGAGCGGGAAGTGAGTCCGGCTGGCAAGGTAGGTATTTTTCATCATAGTTCAGTGGCAATTTATGGGCACAGTGGCATAGGTTGGTGGGCACAGTGGCAGCGTTTGCTGGTCACAGTGGCAGAGTTTGATTGCCACAGTAGCTGCGTTTGATGGCACAGTGGCGGCGTTTGATGGGCACAGTGGTGGCGTTTGATGGCACAGTGGCTGCGTTTGATGGGCACAGTGGCTGTGTTTGATGGCCACAGTGGCGGCGTTTGATGGGCACAGTGGCAGCATTTGTTGGGCACAGTGGCGGTGTTTGATGGGCACAGTGGCTGCATTTGATGGCACAGTGGCTGCGTTTGATGGGCACAGTGGCTGCGTTTGATGGGCACAGTGGCGTGTTTGTTGGGCACAGTGGCGGCGTTTGATGGGCACAGTGGCGGTGTTTGGCACAGTGGCTGCGTTTAAGGGGACAGTGGCAGAGGTTGGTGGGCACAGTGGCGGCGTTTGCTGGCCACAGTGGCAGAGTTTGATTGGCACAGTGGCTGTGTTTGATGGCACAGTGGCGGCGTTTGATTGGCACAGTGGTGGCGTTTGATTGGCACAGTGGCTGTGTTTGATGGCACAGTGGCTGCGTTTAATGGGCACAGTGGCGTCGTTTGGGCACAGTGGCTGCGTTTGATGGGCACAGTGGCTGCGTTTGATGGGCACAGTGGCGGCGTTTGATGGGCACAGTGGCTGCGTTTGATGGCACAGTGGCAGTGTTTGATGGGCACAGTGGCTGCGTTTGATGGCACAGTGGCGGCGTTTGATGGACACAGTGGCGGCGTTTGATGGGCACAATGGCTACGTTTGATGGGCACAGTGGCGGCGTTTGATGGGCACAGTGGCTGCGTTTGATGGGCACAGTGGCTGCATTTGATGGCACAGTGGCTGCGTTTGATGGGCACAGTGGCTGTGTTTGATGGCCACAGTGGCGGCGTTTGATGGGCACAGTGGCAGCGTTTGTTGGGCACAGTGGCGACGTTTGATGGGCACAGTAGCTGCATTTGATGGCACAGTGGCAGCGTTTGATGGGCACAGTGGCTGCGTTTGATGGCACAGTGGCGGCGTTTGATGGGCACAGTGGCGGTGTTTGATGGGCACAGTGGCTGCGTTTGATGGGCACAGTGGCGGCGTTTGATGGGCACAGTGGCTGCATTTGATGGAACAGTGGCTGCGTTTGATGGGCACAGTGGCTGTGTTTGATGGCCACAGTGGCGGCGTTTGATGGGCACAGTGGCAGCGTTTGTTGGGCACAGTGGCGACGTTTGATGGGCACAGTGGCTGCATTTGATGGCACAGTGGCTGCGTTTGATGGGCACAGTGGCTGCGTTTGATGGGCACAGTGGCTGCGTTTGTTGGGCACAGTGGCGGCGTTTGATAGGCACAGTGGCAGCGTTTGGCACAGTGGCTGCGTTTAAGGTGACAGTGGCCGCGTTTGATGGGCACAGTGGCTGCGTTTGATGGACACAGTGGCTGCGTTTGATGGCACAGTGGCTGCATTTGAGGGCACAGTGGCTGCGTTTGATGGGCACAGTGGCTGCGTTTGATGGCACAGTGGCGGCATTTGATGGGCACAGTACCTGCTGGTTGCCCAAATCACACTTTATTCATGATATCAATGGCTATGCATATTTATTGAATCCATATTTTTTTTTTTTTTTTTTATCACGTCAGACTCTGCTCACATATAGCCGAGAGACTAGCTCACGGTTCGCCCGCCCTTAGCGTCTCTCTTGCGGCTTTGCATCATTCGTGGATTTTTTTTTTTTTTTTTATTTTTTTTTTTTCCTTTTCATATGTTTAAGCTCTTTTTTTTTTTTTTAAACATTGCAGGTTTAACATTTTTAAATATTTAAGTTAATCTTTTCCCGCTTAACAGGTCTCACAGCCTTCCTTGCTAGCATAGCATAATTAATCCCCCCCCTTTTTTCCCCCCCCCCCCCCCCCCTTCCCTTCCCCCCCCCCCTCCTCCCCCCCCAGATCTGTGTGCCATGCAATCTTCTTTATGGTTTCTCAGCTATCTGCTTCTGTCATTCCCTGGGCGAACTTTTCTGAGGATTTAAACACTTTCCATTTTTCCCAAACCACCCTGTATTTGTCCACTTCTCCTATCTCTCTGCAGGCAAGGTACTCCATCTCTTCTATATATTCCACCCTTTCTATCCACTCTTTAATTGATGGCCTCTTTGGGTGTAGCCAGTTTTTGGGGATCAGAGCCTTAGCTGCATTTAACAACACTGGGACCAGAGTTGTTCCATATTGTTTTTTTGTTTTTTCAGTTCCGTGAAACAAACAGGGCAGCGGGCTACATAGAATCGTCTCCCCTGTTATTTCTACAATATATTTCAGGATTTCTTTCCAATATTCCTGCATTCTCGGGCAGTCCCACCATATATGTAGCGTTGTTCCTTTTTGTTTACAGTTTCTCCAACATAGCTCTGAATTTCTTGGGTAAATCTTACTCATTCTTGATGGGGTCAGGTGCCATCGCACCATACATTTATAGTTTGCTTCTATGGTGGTAATGTCCGCGGCATGATTATATACTGCACCTATCATTTGTGTTTTATCGATTTTTTTACCAATATCGCTTTCCCATTTTTCTAAAAAGGGCAATGCTTCCTGGGTCTCGAGTTCTGTTAGTATCCCGTATACCTTTGATATACCGTGTGTCAGGGGCTTGTCCATGCTGCATATTTTTTCTATTGGGTATAGTATCTTATCTTCCCTAATTGGTTGTGGTAGTGTGCTCACAAAATGTTTTAACTGCAAATACGCCCATTCGCTCATGCTTTGTTCCCCTTCCCCTATTTTTATCTCTTGCCTTAGTTTAATTTTTCCCCGTGTAACAATATCTTTTAATTTTTTCTCCTCTAGGTGCTTTCCAAAGCGTGTTCCATTACCTGGTGGAAAAAAATTGGTGCCTGCTAATGGGATTAATGGAGAGTTATACTCCCATTTTTCCCGTCTAAATATTGTGTCCCATATCCTAAATACGTTCCTTGTTATGTTATGTGTGTTCGTGCTCAATTCCCTCATTTTCGGTGGTATCCATACATTTCTATTTAATAGTGTCCCACTTAATATTTCTTCCATTCGTACCCATTTTTTTTTTGTGTGTGCATTTGTCCATTCTACCAACCTGGCTAAGTTTACAGCAAAATAATATCTTTTTATATCGGGGAGCCCCAACCCCCCTCCTTTTTTTTTCATGCTCAACAATGAATAGCTTAATCTAGCCTTTTTACCCGCCCATATATATTTTAAAATTACTGTTTTAATTACTTTAAAGAAGCTTTGCGGTATTTTTATTGGGAGCATTTGAAGTTTGTATGTTATCTTCGGTAATATCATCATTTTAAACGCATTAATCTTACCTATCCAAGAAATATGTTTTTTTGCTAGGTTTTTCAGGTCTTGGTTAATATCGTTAATTAAGGGGACAAAGTTGGCCGAGTAGAGTTTTTCAACTGTAGATGTAATTTTTATACCCAAGTACGTTATAGCTTCTTTTTCCCATGTAAATGGATACTCTTTCTGTAGTTCTTCTACTTCTTTTTTTCCAACCCCAGATTCAAGATTACTGTTTTTATCGGGTTTATTTTAAAGTTTGAAAGTTCCCCATATCTTTTTATTTCCTTTATGACATTGGGGAGAGAGACTCTAGGTTTGGTCAAATATAGGAGTATGTCATCCGCATACGCCGCCACCTTGTGTTCTTCATCTCCCACTCTCACCCCTCCTATCCCCGGGTTTTCCCGGATTCTTGCTAACAACGGTTCCAAAGCTATTACATATAGGAGAGGTGAGAGCGGGCACCCCTGTCTGGTTCCGTTTTCCATGTTGAACACAGACGACACACTCCCATTGACCTTCACCCTTGCCGTTGGGTGGCTATACAAGTTCTTTACCCATTTCATGAACCTTGGTCCCAGGCCTATATTTTGTAAAGTTTCCATCATAAACCCCCAGTCGACTCTGTCAAATGCTTTTTCGGCATCTAAGGACATGAGTACGACTGGGGGTTTCTTTTTTGGATCTCGTTGTAACAGTAACAGGGTCCTTATACTATTATCTCTTCCTTCTCTGCCTGCTACAAAGCCCGCCTGATCTGAGTTTATTAATTGCGGCATTAAACTTTTTATCCTAGTTGCTAATATTTTCGCGTATACTTTCAGGTCTGCGTTTAACAATGCTATTGGACGATAGCTGGAACACAACGTTCCATCTTTTCCCGTTTTAGGGATAATAGAAATATTTGCCAAAAGAGATTCTTTTCTTATTTCCTCTTCCTCTCCTATTTTGTTAAAATAGTTACACATCTCTGGGACCAAGAGTTCTCCAAATGTTTTGTAATATTTGATCGGCAAGCCATCGGGGCCTGGGCTCTTCCCACACGGTGTTTCCCGGAAGGCTTTGTATATCTCTTCTTGGGTTATTGGGGCCTCTAAGGATTCAATGTCATTTTGGGAAATTTTAGGTAGTTTCACTTCTTCTAAGTATTCCCTGATTTTCCTTTTTCTCATCTTTTCTTGCTCTTGGGTTTCCTTGGTTCTTATTGAATATAAAGAACTATAAAAAGTCCGAAAGGATTCCGCTATTTCGGACGTCTTATATTTCATAAGGCCGTCTTGGTTTTTTATTTTTTCGATGTAGTTTTTTTTTTTTTTTCCCTAGATATTCTGGCTAAATGTTTCCCTGGTTTGTTCCCCCATTTATACCTCTCCTTTCTAACATTTTTGAATATGTCTCTTGTTTCAACCTTCATCAGATCTCTAAGCTGGGTCCTCTTTACTATAATTTCTTGATATATTTCATTTTCTCCTCGCTCTTTATGCATTTGTTCCAGTTCAAATAGCTCAGTTGTTAATTTTTTCATGTTTAATTTCCTTATCTTTTTTTTCCCTGCTCCTATTGAGATTAGTTTCCCTCTGATGTATGCCTTATGGGCCTCCCATACGGTAGCTACCCTTACTTCAGGTGTATTATTAAAGGTGAAGTATTGATCCAAATCCGTTCTCACTGTGTTGTTTACCTCTATATCCTCTATAAGTTCTTCGTTTAAGTTCCATGATCCTTTTCTTTGCTCTATTTCTTTGAATCTAATTTCCACTATTACAGGGGCGTGATCTGAGATTGTAGATACACCTATTGAAGTTTTAACTACCTCTTCCAATAACTCGTGGTCTACCATTATATAGTCCAGTCTTGAGTATGTTCCGTGCACGGAAGAGTAATAGGTATAGTCTCTTTTATTTGGATATATAATCCTCCAGGGGTCTATTAAACAGTAGCTATACATTTTTTTTCTTAATATTCTAAGCTGTTTAGTATTTCGCCTCTGAGCCCCGGATGTGCTATCCAGTTGATAGTCCATTGAGAGATTGAAGTCTCCTGCTAATATTACATGTCCTGATTTAAAGTCCATTAAAGCATTCAAAATCCCCCTCAGGTATTTATGTGGTTGACTGTTTGGGCAGTATATATTTGCTAACGTGTATTTTTTCCCTTGGAGTACTCCTTTTAGGAACAAATAACGACCATCCGGGTCTACCTTCCTATCTTCTACTGTAAAAGAGATATTCTTCCCTATTCCTATGGCAACCCCCTTAGCTCTCTTCTTTGGGGAGTCCCCATAGTACCAAATGGGAACTGCCCGAGAATACAATCTGACATTAGAATCCAACGTTATGTGCGTCTCTTGCAGGAAAACTATTTCAGCGGAATACCTTTCAACTTCTCTTAGTACCATATGCCTTTTTTCAGGGCAACTGAGACCTCTTACATTGTATGTTAAGAAATTTATGTTTGTCATAGTTTTTTTTTTTTTTTTTTCCCGCTTTCTTGGGTATATATGTTCTTTCCTACTGCATGACACACAGATCTAAATCCCTTTCCCCCCCCTCCCTAATCCTCCCCTCTCCCTTCCTACCCAAACTCCTCCTTCCCCTCCCTTCTCCCTCCCCCCCTCCACCAGTACCTTACCCCCTTGTTCTTCATTTGGGGCTTTCTCCTCCCCCCCCCCATCGATCCCTGACCTTCTGGTCATTTTTAGAGCTTTTTCTATTTGGCGCTCCTGGCGCTCTTTTGCTCCTCAGGCTGAGGTGGAGTTCTATTTTAGCCCGGTCTCCTATCCCCCTATACTGGGGAACTGGTGAAGAAGCACTCTCTGGGTCTCCCCTCTCCCCAGTCCCACTCCGATAGTTTACTATCTTGACCCTCCCCATCTCCCTCCCACCCACAACCCCCCCCCACCATTCCCCCCCTCCTCTACCGGTCAACACTAATAATTTTTTGGTGTTGGGATGCCTAAACTATGACAAAATTCTGGTGTTTCCTCCAAAAACCTCAGTCTTGCCGAAACACCATTTGTCCTGCCTATTAGGCACGCTGGGAATCCCCAATTATACTGAATATCATGCTCCTGCAAGACACCTAGCAATGGTTTTAAGCTTCTTCTTCGTTTTAACGTCTCTTGTGACAGATCTTGATAAATTTGAATATTATGTTGATCATATTCTAACAGCGACTTCCCTCTCAATTTTCTCCATAGCTGGTTTTTCTCTTCCCAACTTTCAAAACGCACAATAATGTCCCTTGGGTAGTCCTGTGCTCTCTCCCTAGGACGTCTTATCCTGTGTGCTCGTTCTATTCTGAGCGAGGAAGTTGTTTCTCTCTCTAATATTGGATTACAGATTTTTCTTATTATTTCTGGGAGGTCCTCAACCTGTGTCGTTTCTGGAACTCCGCGTATTCTTATGTTCTTCCTTCTGTCTCTGTTCTCTTGATCTTCTAATTTATACGCCTGTTCTCGTTGGTTTATTTTTAATGCTTTTATTTCATCTTCTAGTTTTTTAAGTGAGGTTACATTGTGGTCAACTTTTTTCTCCACTTCTTCCACTCTTTCCAATATATGCCCCATATTTCTCTCCATTTTTTCCATTTGCGTTTTGAGAGATCTTTCTAAAGCAGCGAACATTCCTTCCATTTCCCTTTTTGTTGGCAAAAGTGTCATATCCTGCGTTTCTTCCTTATTTCTCTGGTCTAAAACTGTTTCTTTGTCTGTTTCACTATCTTGGTCTGTTCTGCTCTCTAGGAGTGATTCTGCGAGTATTTCTGAGTCCGCCAAGGTATTAGCTGGCCCTTTTTTCTTATCTTTTTTCTTTTCTTTTTCTGCTTGGCCTGCTCTGCCAGTCGATGGTTTTTCTATGTGCTGGTTATCACCGTTTGTCCCATGGGTCACAAATTTACACATTGGGCCTGGGCTTTGACTTAAACGGGGTACCTTTGGGATTGCCCCACCTTTCACTATTTTTCCCCTTGTGGTCATCCTTGCGCCTGAGTTGTAACTACGTCACTTTAGAGAGGTTCTGAGGGAAAACCGTTTGCACATGTGATAGGTGTGTACTGCAAAAAACTTTTTGATGTTTCTTATATCACAATCTAAAGTTGTTATAGTATTTCTTCTCTTTGGCTTTGACTTGGAGCTATTTGGGGCACCCGGCTCATGTACTGACCTCCCCTCTCCTGCCCGTCTCCAGCGCCCGTATATCTCTAGGACCTCCTTCTACGGGTTTTCCTGGCTCTGTAGTCTGATTACCTGCAGTGTATATAATGCTTTTACCGATGCTTTTACCGATACTTTTACCGTTACGTCTTTTGATGTTTCATTTATCACAGTTTAAGGTTGCTGTAATATTTCTGTTCTTTGTCTTTGTCTTTAGCTTTACATAAAGGTATTCAGAACCATAGGCATGTATACTCGCCCCCCTCTTCTATCCGACTCCAGTGTCCGTCTATCAAATATAGTGCAAAAAGAGTTCCGTATGTCTTGTACACCAATTAATCCCCATAGAAAAAAAAAAGAAAGTATCAAAAGGGAGCCACCAGAGAAACTATGAGGTTACCGACCTCCTTACAGGTGGTGATTGGCTGTTTGCTTCTGCTTAGGCGTCGTTTGGGCACAGTGGCTGCGTTTGATGGGCACAGTGGCTGTGTTTGATGGGCACAGTGGTGGCGTTTGATTGGCACAGTGGCTGTGTTTGATGGCACAGTAGCGGAGTTTGATTGGCACAGTGGCTGCGTTTGATGGGCACAGTGACTGCGTTTGATGGCACAGTGGCGGCGTTTGATGAGCACAGTGGCGGTGTTTGATGGGCACAGTGGCTGCATTTGATGGGCACAGTGGCTGCATTTGATGGGCACAGTGGCTGCGTTTGATGGCCACAGTGGCGGCATTTGATGGGCACAGTGGCTGCATTTGATGGCACATTGGCTGCGTTTGATGGGCACAGTGGCTGCGTTTGATGGCCACAGTGGCGGCGTTTGATGGGCACAGTGGCGGCGTTTGATGGGCACAGTGGCAGCATTTGATGGGCACAGTGGCTGCGTTTGATGGACACAGTGGCTGCGTTTGATGGCACAGTGGCTGCGTTTGATGGCACAGTGGCTGCGTTTGAGGGCACAGTGGCTGCGTTTGAGGGCACAGTGGCTGCGTTTGATGGGCACAGTGGCTGCGTTTGATGGGCACAGTGGCGGCGTTTGTTGGGCACAGTGGCGGCGTTTGTTGGGCACAGTGGCGGCGTTTGGCACAGTGGCTGCGTTTGAGGGCACAGTTGCGGCGTTTGATGGCACAGTTGCGGCGTTTGATGGCACAGTGGCAGTGTTTGATGGCACAGTGGCAGCGTTTGATGGCACAGTGGCTGCGTTTGATGGGCACAGTGGCCGCGTTTGATGGACACAGTGGCTGCGTTTGATGGCACAGTGGCTGCGTTTGAGGGCACAGTGGCTGCGTTTGATGGGCACAGTGGCTGCGTTTGATGGGCACAGTGGCTCCGTTTGATGGCACAGTGGCGGCATTTGATGGGCACAGTACCTGCTGTTGCCCAAATCACACTTTATTCATGATATCAATGGCTATGCATATTTATTGAATCCATATTGAGCACTATATTTGATTGGCTGTTTGCTTCTGCTTAGGCGTCGTTTGGGCACAGTGGCTGCGTTTGATGGGCACAGTGGCTGTGTTTGATGGGCACAGTGGTGGCGTTTGATTGGCACAGTGGCTGTGTTTGATGGCACAGTAGCGGAGTTTGATTGGCACAGTGGCTGCGTTTGATGGGCACAGTGACTGCGTTTGATGGCACAGTGGCGGCGTTTGATGAGCACAGTGGCGGCGTTTGATGGGCACAGTGGCTGCATTTGATGGGCACAGTGGCTGCATTTGATGGGCACAGTGGCTGCGTTTGATGGCCACAGTGGCGGCATTTGATGGGCACAGTGGCTGCATTTGATGGCACATTGGCTGCGTTTGATGGGCACAGTGGCTGCGTTTGATGGCCACAGTGGCGGCGTTTGATGGGCACAGTGGCGGCGTTTGATGGGCACAGTGGCAGCGTTTGATGGGCACAGTGGCTGCGTTTGAGGGCACAGTGGCTGCGTTTGATGGGCACAGTGGCTGCGTTTGATGGGCACAGTGGCGGCGTTTGATGGGCACAGTACCTGCTGTTGCCCAAATCACACTTTATTCATGATATCGATGGCTATGCATATTTATTGAATCCATATTGAGCACTATATTTGATTGGCTGTTTGCTTCTACTTAGGCCTGGCACACACGCACAATCGCACATGATGATGACTTCATCATGTGCAATTGTGCGTGTGTGCTAAGCAGAAGCAGCCAATCATATATAGTGCTCAATATGGATTCAATAAATAGATATCATAGAATAGATATCATAAATAAAGTGATTTGTGCAACAAGCTCATTAGTGCCACAAAGTGTACATATATATCAGTGTTGTATATAAGGAATAGCTCTCAGTATACAGATATTAGTGTTAGGGAAAAGCAATCAGTGTATAGATGTGAGTTATATATAGGGAATAGAATTTATGTGTTACACTGACATCTATACACTGAGTGCTTTTCCCTAACACTGATATCTGTACCCTTCAGCGGATAGAACCATCAGCGAGAAGAATGTTCCTTACATTATTGCTCAGCAGAAAGATTGTTCCTTAAATTGGTGGTCAGTGAGAATAATGTTTGTTACATTGGTGGTCAGCAGAAAGAATGTTCCTTACATTGGTAGTCAGCAGAAAGAATGTTCCTTACATTGGTGATGCGTGAGAAGAATGTCCCTTACATTGGTGGTCAGTGGGAAGAATGTTCCTTACATTGGTGGTCAGTGAGAAGAATTTTCCTTACATTGGTGGTCAGTGAGAAGAATGTTCCTTAGGCCTCGTACACACGACCGGTTTCCTCGGCAGTATCCATCAAGAAACTTGGTGGGAGATTTTCTTTGCCGAGGAAACCGGTCGTGTGTACATTTTTCAGTGAGGAAACTGTTGAGGAACTCGTCGAGCCAAAAAGAGAGCATGTTCTCTTTTTCCTCGACGGGAATGAAGAAAATTGGCTCGACGAGTTCCGCGACAAGCCTAACAAGAACTCGACGAGGAAAACGATGTGTTTCGCCCGCCGAGTTTCTTGGTCGTGTGTACGAGGCCATACATTGGTAATCAGTGGAAAGAATGCTCCTTACATTGATGGTCAGTGAGAAGAATGTTTCTTACATTGGTGATCAGTGGGAAGCAGAGCTTTTTTTCTCTGAAAATAGGTGCAGGAACTCAACCACGACCCCGTTCATATTTCACAAACAGTAAAAGGGTCTTAAGGGGCATTAAATACCTGGATTGCATTACATACAGAATGCAGAGTTCAGGGGATTACACACAGAGTGCAGAGCGGTCACTTGTAAACACAGAAACCAGACTTCTGTGTTTACAAGTAATTGTAGTGAGCAGGCACCAAAGGGTCTGAGCCAGAGGTGGTGGAACTGAGTTCCCCCAAGTTCCCCCTGAAAAAAAGCCCTGGTGGGAAGAATGTTCCTTACATTGGTGATCAGCGGGAAGAATGTTTCTTACATTGGTGATCAGTGGGAAGAATGTTTCTTACATTGGTGGTCAGTGGGAAGGAGGAGGAGGACACACCCAAGGAGCTCTCTGGGAGAACCAACCTTTTTCAAGCCTGGGCCTTGCCTGCTAGCTTGGCCCAGGAACAATGCCTGATCCTGGGGGAGGCCCTGGGACGGATCCCCCTGATGATACGGGGCCTAGTGAGGAGGAGGAGGTGGTGGTGCAGGATCTGACTGTGGGTCCAGGCCCTGGTGAGAATACGGAGGTATTCAGACAAAAGGTCATCGATCGTTTTCGGGCGATCGGAAGAGCAGAGGAGAAACTTAAATGTTTGAAAGCTGAACATAAAAACTTCAAAACCAAGTACTTCCAGGCCTGGAGTAAGAACCGTTCGGCCATGAAGCCTGAGCTACAAGAGATGGAGGAGAAAGTGAAGAAACAATCTTTACTGTTGGAGAAGTTAAAAGATAAAAGTGGAGCTTTTGCTGAAAAATTTCAAAATGAGAAGAGATTTGCCAACCAGACCTTTGTGGATCAGCAGCAGTCACAGGTTACAGACAACCCGGGTCCATCTGCCTCTGCGCCTCTCCCCCCATGTCAGGCTGGGGAATCGCCAGCGGCAACCAGCCAGGGGGTTGAGGGTCAACATGGCACCTTACGGTTCATCCAGCAGATGGAGTCACCCCTAAGGGCAGACAGGTCTGCTGGTGAAGCATCAGAAGTCGCTGTGGAGTCGCAGAGGGGTCGCAGACCGGCACTGGTGGAGAAATCCCAGTGTACTGTGCAGCCTCCTTCCAACATGTCTGCCCCTCCGGCTGTAGTGAGTGGTGTCCCGGCTAAAGTGAGTGGTATTTCTGCTGTGGAGAAATCCTCTGCAGATATGAAGGGAAAACCCTTGGCAGAGGTGTCACCAGAGCAGTATGGATGGATCTACATCATGCGCCCCGCAAATGGATTCTGTTGTGACTGCTGGGATATGTGGTTCTACAACCAAGATGGCTGCCAGCTCCAAAGAGCCTGTTTCAACATCACCTGGGCTGCCTGATGCAGGTGGGGGAGGGGAGCAGCACAGTGCAGCAAGTGGAGTGGAAGCAGCGATGGAAGTCTCCTGCACTGATTTACCTGTTGTTGGATTAGAACAATGTTGCTTATCTGATAATGCTGTCCTGATGGAGAAGAGTCTGCCTGGAGGTGAAGTGTGTGTGGGCACAGCTGTGAATGTGGACACGGCAGGAACTATGAATGTGCCAGGAAATAATGACCGTAATAGTATTGATGAAGCAATGGATGTGGTGGATGGTGGTGAAGGGGTTAAAAATGACTCATCTGTGCAATCATCTGTCAAACGCACAACTGGACCCTCTGCGGGGAGGTCTGTGAACACCGGCAGCTATGCAGCAGTTTTGGGGAATCGCACCAAGGAGGGTGGGGGGAATGGTGCAAATGTTGGTGGTCACAATTTGGGGGGTTTTAGTGGGGGATGGTTGGTGGGTATAAGCGGAGAAATGTTGTCCAGTTGAAGTGGGAGGGGGAGGGGACCCCACCAGTAAGGGGGAGGGTGGCAGAGTTAATCCTGGAAATGGGATTTAAAGTCGCAGACATTTTTGCATTGATTTGTCCCGTTGGGAGTTCTGAATTTGATTTATCCTTTCTAAAGCCTGAGGGTCTTGATTTGTTTTGGGAACGTTTTAGGGGGCGCAGGGACCTTCCGCAGTGGAATGGTTGGATGCCAAAGGTAGTTTCCAGGCAGCCTCTAATAAAATCAGTGACGATCTTCGTGCGTAATGAATCCATCCCAGAGGCTGATTTGATAGTATGGTTACGCCGACATGGTGAGGTCCTCGCTCCACTGCGGAAGGTCCTTGATCAGCATGGGATATGGACAGGGGCCTGGACAGTGTCACTAAAATTGGGGGTGCAGGGAAATGTTGTTCAACATCTGCCCTGTTCAGCCTTTCTGGGGAGGGACAGGCTGACCATTTTTTACCAGGGTCAGCCTAAAGTGTGCAATAAATGTGGTGACAAGGGCCACTTTGCCTCCACCTCCACCCGTAAGAAATGTTCTTTGTGCCAGGAGCTGGGCCATTTGGCTAAAGACTGTACTGATATTCGGTGCAATTTGTGCCAAAAACTTGGTCACCCCTACAGTCAATGCCCGGAGGCATTACATAACCTGCCAGGGTTGGAGGCTGAGCTGCAGAGGCTGGATAAGGAGGACGAGGCCACTGAAACTCTTGTTGTCCCTCCTGTGTCTGTGACATCTGTTTCTGTTCCCCCCAGTGATGTGGTCCCTGATATTGTCCCTTCTGTGTCTGTGACATCTGTTTCTGTTCCCCCTAGTGATGTGGTCCCTGAGTCTGTCCCTTCTGTGTCTGTGACATCTGTTTCTGTTCCCCCTAGAGATGTGGTCCCTAAATCTGTCCCTCCTCTCCCTAATCCATCTATTCGTAGATCCTCCAGACTGGCGGAGGCTGCTGGGGGGGCAGGTTTAGCGGATCTTCCCACTCAGCCTCCAGTCCCTGCCCCTCGGCAGCGCAAGTGTGGTCAGGGGAATGTGGGGGTGCTGGATGGGGGAGGGGCTGATGGAAGGGTGTCCATACCCCATGTCTCACATCCTGTTGATGGGGATTCGGATGAGGAGGGGTGGGAGAAGATCAGGAGGAAGGAAAAAAAAAGAAGAGAAAGACTAGAAAACCGGTCGTCTCTTCCTCAGAGTCGGATCCAGGAGGGGTTCCCCTTGGTAACACCTTTTCTGGGTTGTCGGGTGAGTCTTTGTCTTCCTCTTTTTCATCTATGGATGAGGGGGAGTCGCGTAGTTTGAAGAGAGCGGTTTCTGGTGATGAGAGTATGGTGAAGGTCAAGAAACGACTACCCCAATCATCCTGATGGCAGTTCCCTCTCCGATAAAGGTGGCGACCATTAATGTCGCCAGCATTAAATCTGCAAGAGCTTGTGATATGGCCTTATTTTTGCTTAGTGAGTTTGCTGCTGAGATTTTATTTTTGCAAGAGACCTGGCTCCATACTTTGGCCGATGTCCATCTGGCAAAAAGGGAGTGGAGATGCGGTCCCTCCTTTTGGTCTCTTGTGGCTGAGCCCTGCAGCGGAGTTGCGGTACTTTTTGAAACCGATATGGTAACGTGCCGGCGGGTAATTGAGGTAGAAATAGGTAGATGCATGGTGTTGGATGTTTCTTAGAAGGGCTGCATCCATAATGGGTGCGGGTTTGTTTTTTGGCCTTGCAGGTTTGTCTGGTGTAGTGGTGTGAGTTTGTATTAAGGTTTATTTTCCCAGTGATTACATGATTTTTGCTTTGCTGTAAAGTCTTTTGTTTGAGGGCAGATTTGCTATATTTATTTTCATTTATGTAAATATGTGTATATTTATGTATATCTTATAGTGATTTTATGCTTTTTGTTTGCAAGACTTTTAATAAACAAAAATTGGGAAGAATGTCCCTTACATTGGTGATCAGTGGGAAGAATGTTCCTTACATTGGTGATCAGTGGGAAGAATGTTCCTTTGCATTGGTGATCAGTGGGAAGAATGTTTCTTACATTGGTGGTCAGTGGGAAGAATGTCCCTTACATTGGTGGTCAGTGGGAAGAATGTCCCTTACATTGGTGGTCAGTGGGAAGAATGTCCCTTACATTGGTGATCTGTGGGAAGAATGCTCCTTACATTGGTGATCTGTGGGAAGAATGCTCCTTACATTGGTGGTCAGTGGGAAGAATGCTCCTTACATTGGTGGTCAGTGGGAAGAATGCTCCTTACATTGGTGGTCAGTGGGAAGAATGCTCCTTACATTGGTGATCAGTGGGAAGAATGTTCCTTACATTGGTGGTCAGTGGGAAGAATGCTCCTTACATTGGTGATCAGTGGGAAGAATGTCCCTTACATTGGTGATCAGTGGGAAGAATGTTTCTTACATTGGTGATCAGTGGGAAGAATGCTCCTTACATTGGTGGTCAGTGAAAATTATGTAAAGTAAATAAAAATAATAAAAAAAAATTCAAGCACACCCATGATCCCCACACACGCTCTATATGAAAAGCTTTATGTAGGACTAGCACATGTATGTAAACATGCGTCTATAGACGCAAATGCTGTACTCGGGAGCGCGCCCGCAAGGTAACCCCCCGGGAAAACGTTTCTCCTAGGGGGTTATCTGATGCAGGGAGGAGCCACAAGAGCCACCGGTGGACCACAGAAGTCGAGGTTCGGGGGGCCACACTGTGCAAAATGAGATGCACAGTGGAGGTAAGTATGACATGTTAGTTATTTAAAAAAAATATTGAAAATGTACCATTGTTGCACTTTGTTTAATGTAAGTTTATTTTTCTTTATATTCTATAATAAACATTTATTTTGAATAGTGCAGAAAAATTCTGTGACAAACGCATGTAGTGTGGGCAGTGCAATATGTAGGTGGGGATTTGTGTGGGTGGGAACACATGGGTGGGGACAGGGGGCCCCAGGATCTCCTATTGCCCAGGGGCCCCATGAGTTGTCAGTCCGCCCCTGCCTCTAGCATTAGGTTTCCAGTGCTTTGTAATTGATTGGGTCCATAGGGTGGGGCTTTAATCAGACCTGCAGCGTCATTGGCTCGCAGGCTGCCTGTCTCGTTCAGTAAGTGAGAGGGAAACACCAGCAGAAGAAGAACTGCTCAGGGCAGACAGGGAGCAGAGAAGCAGCGGAGAAGCAGCCCTCCATTCATCTCCCTGTGACACAGACTCGGCATCCAGCAGTGCATGCAGAAATCTCCAGGTACACTACATGCCAGGATTGGAGGGGGCAGAAGGGGCTATTATCACTGTATCCTGAGTGACTGTACAGCAGCATTTTAATCTCCAACTTTACTTCACCTCTCTCCATGTAATGCACATCTGTACACCTTCCCTATCACACTAATCTCCCTCCCCCTTCACTATCTCCATTTGCATAGATTTGATATTCACTGCTCATTAGTGTTGCTCACGAATATTCGTATTGCGAATATTCGGCTCGAATATGGCATATTCGAGTATTCGCGATATATTTCGAATTTCGCTGTGATTATTCGCTATTCCGAATATTCGCATTTTTTCAATTTTATTTTTAAAACAGATCACATCCTATCGACGTCTAAAAGCATTGCTGGTATGATTAGAGACCCTGGGCCGAGTAGCTAAGCTGAGGCGATCCTTTTATGTTGCCGAATATAAAAAAAAAAAATTGCGAATTTTCGCTAATGCGAATGCGAAAATTATTGCGAATTTTCGATAACTGTGGTAGGAGAACTCTGATTGTCTCTGATGCAAAAGGGGGGGGGGGGCTTTGTGTATGTTTCTGTTATGAATATTTGTATGTTTGATATTATTTTTTTTTGTAAGAAGGAAAAAATTGCGCATACCTTAAAAAAAGGGGAGAATACAGCAGCAACTCAAAAATGTTATACAACATAAATTAATACAAGACAGAAAATGGAGTCGCTCTACAAGAATAAAAAATATGTCTAGTGACAAGACATGTGGGCAAATTATAAAATAAGCAAGCGCAAATAACTTGTGAAATACACAGTGAAACAAATATATAAAGAAATATAGTCCCAATAATAGAAAAATAATCTTTCATAAAAATGTCTTTGATATGTGAAGTGAAAAAAAGTCCAAAGCATGCAGCATGAACGTGTTCAATCTTCAAGGTGTTTGATTGACAAACGGCTGTGACAGATGGATAGAGTAAAGAATCACCACCAATGCAAAACACTTTTTATTTTCTATTGTAAAATATCACGAATATTCTGAGCCAATCAGAGTGCTCCTTCCGCATTTGCCGAATATTCGCAATTATTTTGTATTGTAAAATATCAAGAATATTCTGAGCCAATCAGAGTGCTCCTTCCGCATTTGCCGAATATTCGCAATTATTTTGTATTGTAAAATATCAAGAATATTCTGAGCCAATCAGAGTGCTCCTTCCGCATTTGCCGAATATTCGCAATTATTTTGTATTGTAAAATATCAAGAATATTCTGAGCCAATCAGAGTGCTCCTTCCGCATTTGCCGAATATTCGCAATTATTTTGTATTGTAAAATATCAAGAATATTCTGAGCCAATCAGAGTGCTCCTAGCGCTGTTGTCGAAATTTCGCCATCAATATCGCATTCGCATTTTGCGAAATTTCGATAAAATATCACGAATATTCTGAGCCAATCAGAGTGCTCCTACAGCATTTGTCGAAATTGCGCAGTAAATAACGCATTCGCATTTTGCGAAATTTCGAAAAAATATCAAGAATATTCTGAGCCAATCAGAGTGCTCCTACCGCAGTTATCGAAATTTCGCAATTATTTTCGCATTCGCAATAGCGAAAATTCGCAATCATTTCATTTCGATAAAATATCACGAATATTCGAATTTAGCGAATATATCTCGAATATTCGACTATATATTCGAGATATATCGCGAAATCGAATATGGCGTATTCTGCTCAACACTACTGCTCATATCCTGCAGCCTTGGGTTTCAGATCTGACCATTCCAATCACTGCCTGACACCCTTTCCTTTCCATTACTTTGTATCTCTTCCAAGCTGTTTAACAGATCAGAACATTTTCTGCAATCATTTTAAGGTGGCTGTAGGAATGACATTAATCCACTATTCTATGGCCACCTTAAATGAGTGCAGAATGTACTGGTCTGCTCAACAGTTTGGAAGAGATAAAAAGTAATGTGGAAAGGAGAGGGTGTCTGTCAGTGATTGGACCCCTAAAGAGGAATGCCCAGATCTGAGACCACACTTATAAAGAAGAACTCAGCATAGGGATGGTGGGAACCCTTCATAATGGGCACATTAGCTAACAGACCCGGGAAATCGTTACAGGGATGGTGGGAACCACCATAATGGGCACATCAGGTTACAGACCTGGGAACTTGCCACAGGGATGGTGGGAACCCATCATAATAGGCACATCAGGTTACAGACCTGGGAACTTGGCACAGGGATAGCAGGAACCCATCACAATGGGCACAGTAGGTGTACAGACCCAGGGATGGTGGGAACCCCTCATAATGGGCACAGCAGGTGTACAGGGATGGTGGGAACCCTGCATAATGGGCACAATAGTGTACAGACCCAGGAACTCAGTACAGGGATGGTGGGAACCCCTCATAATGGGTACCATAGGTGTACAGACCCAGGAACTCTGCACAGGGATGGTGGGAACCCCTCATAATAGGCACAGTAGGTGTACAGGGATGGTGGGAGGAACCCTCATAATAGGCACAGTAGGTGTACAGACCCGGGAACTCAGTACAGGGATGGTGGAAGGAACCCTCATAATGGGCACCATAGGTGTACAGACCCAGGAACTCTGCACAGGGATGGTGGGAACCCTGCATAATGGGCACAGCAGTGTACAGACCCAGGAACTCAGTACAGGGATGGTGGGAACCCTGCATAATGGGCACCATAGGTGTACAGAGACAGGAACTCTTCACATGGATGGTGGGACTGTGCATAATGGGCACAGTAGGTGTACAAACCCAGGAACTCAGTACAGGGATGGTGGGAACCCCTCATAATGGGCACCGCCGGTGTACAGACCCGGGTATTTGGCACAGGGATGGAGGAAACCCCCTCATAATGGGCACAGTGAGGCTGCAATTGACGGGCATAGTGTTAACTAGCAGTAATGGTACATAATCACCTGATAAATGGCTATTTACAGCCCTGCAGTACTAAAAGTTAAATTTTTCAGTTTGCGCCCCCCAAAATATTTTGAACACCAGCCGCCACTGCTAGTACCACAACATGTCACAAATTCATATTCCACATGTTTATACTATTTGGTAAATGTCTATATGTATACACACGTTAATTATTTATTTTATTGATTTTTCATATAGACACTTCTGCACATATTCATATATGGTCTTATTTTCACCACAGGATTATTTTGCCCTTTGATGGGCACATTTTGATCATTTATATTTTCACTTTCATCACGCTCTAAAGTTTTTTTCTTTTTTTTTTTTTTTACTATGAAATTTTCTCTACATATATTAATCCGAAATGTGAAATCTTCACTCCTTGTTCACTTTCAATGAGTTTATATTTATTTTCACACTACATATAATATTTATGTGTAAGCACGTTTACACTGGTCGCAACACACTCGCATTCTTTGATTCAACACTGACATCTTTAATTGTTTTTATTATTTGCAATGGTTTCACACTTTTTGACCATACACACGTGGTCCCAATCATCAATTTTTTTTCAATCACCAACTTACCATTTGCTATTCTGATCACATGATTTTTTTGGGGTAAAGGTATATATTTGAAGTGCATTTTTATGTATGTTAGCTATGACTAAGCGTTCGTGTGAAACCGTTGGCTATGTATCCTTTTCTTGCTTTGGCTTGTAGTGCTTTTATCCAATTTTTATTAATAAAGGCAACCAAAAGTTTTTTTTTTTGGAGTAGGGCTGTCCAAATACTTTTTTCTCTATTTTTGCTTCATGTATTGCCGGCACCCTTGGTTTATGTGATTGATTATCAAGTACATCCACCTGGAGCGGTTACTCCCTTTCCCAATGGCAGCGATCAGTGACATTATGGCGACAAACCACCCACTCCATCAGTACAGACCCCCCTCACTATGAACACTCCATCCATTAGTACAGACAGCCCCTCAGGAACCCCCCCCCCCCCTCCATCAATGCAGACCCCCCTCAAGGTAACCCCCTTTAAACCAGTACAGACCCCCCTCAGGGAAAATTCCCCCGTTATCAGTGCAGCCCCCCTCAGGATAAACCCCCCCTCTATCAGTGCAGAGCAGACCCCCCTCAGGATAAACCATCCTCAATAAGTGCAGACCCCCCTCAGGATAAACCTACCTCCATCAGTGCAGACCCCCTTCAGGATAACCCCCAATAAGTGCAAACATCCTCAGGATAAACCCCCCCAATAAGTGCTGCCCCCCTTCAGAATAACCCCCCCCCTCTGTCAGTGCAGACCCCCGATAAGTGCAGACCCCCATGCAAGATAAACCCCCCCCTCCTTTAGTGCAGACTCCCCTTTAGGATAAACCACCACTCCCCCAGGTGCAGGCCACACCCCACCCCCCTAGCGATGCCACTGCCTATCTTGCTTGGTGTTCTGCCTGTGTGTACTTGATTTGTGTGCCTCATGACCTCTTACTCTGTTTCCGATCCTGACCATTTGACAACCTGTATAAACTTGCTACTGTGTACCCTCTTTCTGTCCTGACTTGTTTTTTGCTTCTTTTGGCTTGATCTTCAGTGCATGGCCCTGGCTCTGATACTGACGACAACTCTTAAGTCTTACCCTGCCATCTGTATATAGTTAGCTTAGTTAGTTGGTTTTGGTAGTCTGCTTATCATTCTCACCTATCAGGTTAACTGACTTTGGTTTAGGGAGCTGTGGTGGCTCAACGCGATTGGCACTGCGCTGACAAGCCATTCACCTCTGCAGCTAGGGGTTCGGATCCCGGTCTCGGCTACATGTGAATTGAGTTTGGTGGTCTCAGCCTGCGCTTAGTACGCCCACCCCCCTCCCACAAAAAAAAACCACACTTACACGCACTCGAAATTTGGTTAACATGCACGCTCTTTGACCACGCGGTCTCTAAAAAAGAGAGGCGAAGGACTAACGGGGCTGGTTGAGCAGGCAAATCCTCTCACTCCCTTATAGGGAGTCCCTCTGCCCTGTTGGGCTTCAAAGCGGAGCAGGTAGGGCGGGCTGTGTGGGAGGACCCCCTCACACACCCGCCATTGCCACCCGGGGCATTGAGAAAGGTGGCAGATTGCCTCTGGGGAGGCCTGCCTACTCCCAACTCCTGCAGTCCGGCTCCTCTCCAGCGTTGCCAACCCCCTGAAATGAAATTTACTGTCAGGATGCCAAACATTTGCGAACGGCACCAATTTTTTACTGACACTGCAAAAAAAGTACCTAAAATTAGAGACCACCTTCCGCAGCGTGAATACACTAATGTAAGGGGGGGTACTAATATAAATGGGAAGCTTTGTATCAATGCCCCCTAACATTATTGCATTCACTCCCCCTTACACCAGCAACCCCCCCCCCCAGACTGGCCTGGCGGCACTGTCCTCGACCTCTTAGGTGCGCCGTGCAGGGTCCAGTCAGGCAGCGTTCCCACACTTGACTCCTCTCCAGACTCCCCCTTTAGAGACTGCAGACATGATACAAGAGGTGGACAGAGGCTGCGGACATGGTACAGGAGGGAGAGGACAGAGGCTGCCGACATGGTACAGGAGGGAGAGGACAGAGACTGCGGATATGGTACAGGAGGGAGAGGACAGAGGCTGCGGACATGGTACAGGAGGGGGAGGACAGAGACTGCTGACATGGTACAGGAGGGGGAGGACAGAGACTGCTGACATGGTACAGGAGGGGGAGGACAGAGACTGCTGACATGGTACAGGAGGGGGAGGACAGAGACTGCTGACATGGTACAGGAGGGGGAGGACAGAGACTGCTGACATGGTACAGGAGGGGGAGGACAGAGACTGCTGACATGGTACAGGAGGGGGAGGACAGAGACTGCTGACATGGTACAGGAGTGGGGAGGACAGAGACTATGGACATGGTACAGGAGGGGGGAGGACAGAGACTGCGGACATGGTACAGGATGGGGGAGGACAGAGACTGCGGACATGGTACAGGAGGGGGGAGGACAGAGACTGCGGACATGGTACAGGAGGGGGAGGACAGAGACTGCGGACATGGTACAGGAGGGGGGAGGACAGAGACTGCTGACATGGTACAGGAGGGGGGAGGACAGAGACTGCTGACATGGTACAGGAGGGGGGAGGACAGAGACTGCTGACATGGTACAGGAGGGGGGAGGACAGAGACTGCGGACATGGTACAGGAGGGGGAGGACAGAGACTGCGGACGTGGTACAGGAGGGGGAGGACAGAGACTGCGGACGTGGTACAGGAGGGGGAGGACAGAGACTGCAGATGTGGTACAGGAGGGAGAGGACAGAGACTGCGGACATGGTACAGGAGGGGGGGGAGGACAGAGACTGTGGACATGTTACAGGAGGGGGGAGGACAGAGACTGCAGATGTGGTAGGTTCCTTCTCTGCTCCCCTTCAGTATCCTTCTGTGCCCCTCCAGTCCACAGGCACATCTGTGTGACAGCTAGGCAGTGTCCTCCTTCTGCTGTGTCCCATTTCTCCACAGGGCAAGGTATGTGACCCCCTTCACGGCTTCACCCCCCCCCCCAGTCCTGACAGGCAGTGTCCTCCTCCTGTGCCTTATTTCTCCACATGGCAAGGCAGCCACCGACATCAGGCATGTGACCCCCTTCACCCCCCCCAGCCCTCGAGCCCTCTCATTCATCGTCCTCTCCTCCACCCATAGAAAGCTCATCTCTCTCTCCACCATACTGTAGGATGCAATGACAGGAGCGGGGCCCACCCACCTCACACCTCGGTGTTATAGAAGGAGTACACGGGACAGGTCCTCTTCCTCCATAGAGGAGGGCTGACCATGACAGTGCCGGTCCCCGGGGGAGGGGGGTTCTCAGCTTACCTTTCCTGCGAAAGAAGGACATCCATGGCGCCGGGCGGACATGTGGCATTCAGTCAGCACATTGCTAGGCGCCCCGGCTCCCTCCTTCCAGCACACGGGATGCCGGGGACCCGCTCACCGACCCCCGCTGGCCGCACACACCCCAGCTTTCCTAACATGAAAAACACTTCCTCCTTCCTGCACACCGCCATACTGTACACACAGCCCGTACGACCTTCCAGGAAACGCACGCACAGCCTGCTGGGTAGTCATCCAGAGCCGCTGAAGCCCGGTCGGCCTTCTTGGTTAGGGGTAAACCGGCGCAGCCATCATTTTTACGGGCACTGCTGCCCATAAACGGACTTTAACGGACAGCCCGAAAACAGGCTCAAATTACGGACTGTCCGTAATTTAACGGACGGTTGGCAACACAGCTCCTATCTCGAGTACACGCACAAAATACACTTAATAAAAAAATAAAAAAAATAAAAAAGGATTGAAACTGACTTTGGTTTACAGTGTTTTGGTATTCTTAGTGTTTTGGATGTGTGTTTATGTAGTTTTTCATTGTCTTTTAGTTTTTCTATGTCACATTATTTTATATCCTATTCATTTAAAAAATGTAGATGCTCTAAGTCAAACAGTACAAACAAATGGCCACTGCCCCACCTATAACTGGCCTTCACAGCAAGGAACACATGGAAGGGCAACACATGTAAAACAAAACTAAATAAAAATTCCCAGCTCAACTCACCAGCCAGCCTGCTACCAACTAACCTGTCTAAAAGTTTACGTTTAAAAACAGGGGTTCAATTAGCACACATTTGCAAATACACGTGTAATCTGTGGGGGGCCACGACAAGACACCCCATAATGATCCGCAGTCCTAACGCTATACATTTTTGAGAGTCTCCATAGTAGAAGCACCAATGAAATGAACCTGTCTAACAGTTTGCGTTAAAAACAGGGGTTTAGTTAGTAGTGTTGCTCACGAATATTCGCATTTCGAATATTCGTTACGAATATGGCATATTCGAATATTCGCGAATAACTCGAATTTCGCGGCCAATATTCGCGATTCCGAATATTCGTATTTTTTCTAATTTATTTTTAAAACAGATCACATCCTATCGACGTCTAAAAGCATTGCTGGTATGATTAGAGACCCTGGGCCGAGTAGCTAAGCTGAGGCGATCCTTTTAAGTTGTCGAATATTCGCAATCGCGAATATTCGATTTCCGAATATTCGCGAATACTTTCTCCACCCTTCTTTTGCATCAGAGCCAATCAGAGTTCTCCTACCACAGTTGTCAAAATCTCGCAATCAATTTCGCATTCGCATTAGCGAAATTTCGATAAAATATCACCAATATTCGATTTCCGAATATTCGCGAATACTTTCTCCGCCCTTCTTTTGCATCAGAGCCAATCAGAGTTGTCAAAATCTCGCAATCAATTTCGCATTCGCATTAGCGAAATTTCGATAAAATATCACCAATATTCGATTTCCGAATATTCGTGAATACTTTCTCCGCCCTTCTTTTGCATCAGAGCCAATCAGAGTTCTCCTACCACAGTTGTCAAAATTTCGCAATCAATTTCGCATTCGCATTAGCGAAATTTCTCAATTTTTTTTTTTTTTTTATAAAATATCACGAATATTCGATTTTAGTGAATATTTCACGAATATTCGGCTATATATTCGTGATATATCGCGAAATCGAATATGGCGTATTCCGCTCAACACTATGTTAGCACACATTTGCAAATACAAGTTGATGCTGGTGAGAATGGTGAGGTGCATTGCTGATCATAACTATGTAAAGACTGCAAGGTAGAAGGATTTCACTAAAAACTGTCCATATCATTTTCTAAAATGTATCATTTACTTATGGTAAGGCCCAAGACAATTTGCCAAGACAAATGGTTTAGCCTGGTATAGAAAATTCTTAAAACTTAATATTACCATACAATTTTAAAAAAAAAGTAAAAAGGCCACAATGTGCAGGAAGATGAGATGGTAGGAAACAAAATTAAAACAAAAATGTAATTTTGTCTTCAATGTTTACATTTAGTCTTGGCAAGCACTGTTTGTTTTCTTAACTGCTGCCAACAAATATGGATGTTTCATCAGCATGAACATTTTTTGATGTCTAGGACACGTATCAGTGTGCGTGGCTCTTGGTCATGTGTTTAATGTTGTATAAAAGAGGAGCTGAGATGTACAGGCAATCATACACTGAGCTGAAATCAGGAATCGGTACAATGAAGGTCATCCTGCTTTTTGCACTGTTTGGTCTGAGCTTCTGTCAAGGTAAGCACTATTGGTCATTAAATAAGATTTTTTTTTTATTATATTGCTAGAAAAATGTGGACACATTTTCAAGGGTCTTCCGGTAGTATTAAACTATGTCTGTGTTTTGCCATTGCATTCTAGAAGACAAATGTTCAGGAGAGAAAGTTTCTGACCCAAATGGCAACAATTGTCTATTACTAGCACTAAAGGTAAAGTGGTAATTAACATACAAGTAAACAATTGTTTTTAGATCTTTTTTATTTGCTGAATTTGTCATCAAGACAAGGT